>NC_057802.1:10935742-11206970 GCF_018294505.1 Triticum aestivum | reverse complement strand
CGCCGCCGCCCGCCGGTGCCACCGCCTCCTTCCTCCCTCCGGCCTCCCTCTCCTCCGGCCGTCGCCGGCGAGGCCGAGCCCGAGCCCCTCGAGCAGGCCCGATCCAGATCCGTGCGTGGTACTGTAGCACGTTGACTTCCTCTTCCCCCCCAAAATTTCCTAAGTCTTCGTATTTCTACAGCATATGCCCATGTTCATCGTTGCACAACTCCTTGCATGTAGCTCCGATTCATGCGTGTAATATGTCAAATTGTTCGCCTCGTGATGCTCTACATTTTGTTCAATTGCACCATGTTCATTAAAGGTCATCTTGATGCCCAAATCTCTGTTGGAAGAGGGCTAGTTGCTGTTATCCTCTGGTTCTTAACAGAACTTGGAGAATTGTCATTTTTTATCTTTAAATCTGTGCATCTTATGGGAATGAGCTCTACATGTGTTTTATTGTATGCCATGCCATCTGTCCAAGGGTGTATGCCATGTATTTTTGTGATCTCTGTGGTGACTAGCACAAGCATGCAAAGTAGGCTCCGTAATGTTTCTGATTTCAGGGACTTAGTGATTTCTCTAAGTCCTTGTCTGCTGTTATTTTGTTGCCATGTAAACTTGATGCTACAGAGAGATCCATGCATATTTTGGTGATGTTCAGTAAGGATGTTTTGTAGCTATAGTTGTAGTTGATCCATTCCTGCCCTTGTTTGCAATTATGGAGTGCCATAACATCACTCAATCTTGCTCTACTTTTGCCATAAAATATTTCTGGAAGATTATTAACATTATATGCTATTTTGCCAAGCTTGTTGTAGTTGATCCATACATGCTATGCTTTTGTTCTTGCCATGGATAGCTTCATAAATATGCCACCTTATGCATCAAGTGCATGTCAGTCGGTGGAACCTGTCTCACCTAAGTGTACGTGTAAGGTCGGTCCGGGCCGCTTCATCCCACAATGCCGCCGAATCAAGATAAGACTAGTAACGGTAAGCAAATTGAACAAATCAACGCCCACAACTACTTTGTGTTCTACTCGTGCATAGAATCTACGCATAAACCCGGCTCGTGATGTCACTGTTGGGGAACGTAGCAATAATTCAAAATTTTCCTACGTGTCACCAAGATCAATCTAGGAGATGCTAGCAACGAGAGAGAGGGAGTGCATCTTCATACCCTTGAAGATCGCTAAGCGGAAGTGTTACAAGAACGCGGTTGATGGAGTCGTACTCGCAGCGATTCAAATCGGGGAAGATCCGATCTAGCGCCGAACGGACGGCGCCTCCGCGTTCAACACACGTACAGCCCGGGGACGTCTCCTCCTTCTTGATCAGGCAAGGGGAGAGGAGAAGTTGAGGGAGAACTCCAGCAGCACGACGGCGTGGTGGCAATGGAGCTCGTGGTTCTCCGGCAGGGCTTCGCCAAGCACTACGGAGGAGGATGAGATGTATGAGGAGGAAGGGGCTGCGCCAAAGGAAGGGGTTGGGTTGCCCTCCCACCCCCTCACTATATATAGGGGGAAGGGGAGAGGGGGCCGGCCCCTCTAGGTGGATCTAGAGGAGGAGGCGGCGGCCAGGGGAAACCCTAGATGGGTTTGGGCGCCCCCACCCCCTAGGAAACTTGCCCCCCAAGCCGGGAGGGGCGGCTGCCCTAGGGGTGGCGCCCCGACCTCTCCTGGTTACGTGAGATGGGTTGGGAGGGGCGCACAGCCCCTTAGTGGGCTGGGTTGCCCCTTCCCCTTGGCCCATAAGGCCCCCCCAACGCTTGTTTGGGCCTCCGAAACCCCTTTCGGACATGCTGGCCATAGCCTGGTACCCCCGGAACAATTCCGGACTCCAATACCCTTCGTCCAATATACCGATCTTCACATCCGGACCATTCCGGAGCTCCTCGTCATGTTCGGGATCTCATCCGGGACTCCGAACAACCTTCGGTAACCACATACTATTTCCCATAACAACTCTAGCGTCACCGAACCTTAAGTGTGTAGACCCTACGGGTTCAGGAACCATGCAGACATGACCGAGACACCTCTCTGGCCAATAACCAATAGCGGGATCTGGATACCCATATTGGCTCCCACATGTTCCACGATAATCTCATCGGATGAACCACGATGTCGGGGATTCAATCAATCCCGTATACAATTCCCTTTGTCCATCGGTATGTTACTTGCCCGAGATTCGATTGTCGGTATCCCAATACCTCGTTCAATCTCGTTACCGGCAAGTCTCTTTACTCGTTCCGTAACGCATGATCCCGTGGCTAACTCCTTAGTCACATTGAGCTCATTATGATGATGCATTACTGAGTGGGCCCAGAGATACCTCTCCGTCATACGGAGTGACAAATCCCAGTCTCGATTCGTGCCAACCCAATAGACACTTTCGGAGATACCTGTAATGCACCTTTATAGCCACCCAGTTACGTTGTGACGTTTGTTACACCCAAAGCATTCCTACGGTATCCGGGAGTTGCACAATCTCATGGTCTAAGGAAATGATACTTGACATTAGAAAAGCTCTTAGCAAACGAACTACACGATCTTGTGCTATGCTTAGGATTGGGTCTTGTCCATCACATCATTCTCCTAATGATGTGATCCCGTTATCAATGACATCCAATGTCCATGGTCAGGAAACCATAACCATCTATTGATCAACGAGCTAGTCAACTAGAGGCTTACTAGGGACATGTTGTGGTCTATGTATTCACACAAGTATTACGGTTTCCAGTTAATACAATTATAGCATGAACAATAGACAATTATCAACCATTTTATTATTGCCTCTAGGGCATATTTCCAACAGAGGCTTCAGCACTATATCGATGTAGCGCACCAAGGGACGTTCATTCCAGACAGAGAGAACGACGAGCTCACAATGGCCCTCGGGAATCCTGAGCACCCTGGACGGACACAAGGCACGCCAGGCTCCGTTCCATGGAAGGCTGGTTTTCCGGACGCAGGCGGTTACAAATGCCAGGAGAGGAGGAAAAAAGTGGAGCAGACCCAAATTCAGAAGGCGCACGAAAGGGTTCAAGCGCTAGAGGACCGAGACGTAGCTCGCAGCAATCGACCTGCCGAAACTACCCCCGAAGCTACCCCGCCATCTCAGTGGAGAAGCAGCGTGGCTTCCACCGAGCTGCTTGAGCCAGAGCATGTCTTGACGGCTCCTGCTAGCTACCCCGTGGATGCTATCATGGAGTCTCAACATTGCCACCTTATGACGCGATGGGAGAACTTCAAAGTCAAGGCGGCTGTCGGTTCTGTTCGACCTCCTGAACCCGGCGCAACTTTTCACTGTCGTCCGATTCCAGAAGGATATGCTAGGGTGACGGTGGACGAAATAACTGAGGGATTTGAGGACCTCCAGCTTGACCACCCTACCGGTGAAGGGGAGACTCGGTTGGGTTCTGCTCTGAAGACTCCATGCCTATTGCTGTAACACCCCGGATGTAACTTGCCATATTTGTAACTCCGACTCTTGCCATTTTCGGCTATGTGTTATGATATTCCCTCCGTGGTCGGGTTTTGTCTTTCGTTTTGTAATTTTTTCATGTCATGCATTTCATATCATGTCATCATGTGCATTGCATTTGCATACGTGTTCGTCTCTTGCATCCGAACATTTTCCCCGTTGTCCGTTTTGCAATCCGGCGCTCCTATCTCCCCCGGTGCACTCCTTTCGTTTTCTTTCGTGTGCGGGTGTCAAACTTTCTCGGAATGGACCGAGGCTTGTCAAGTGGTGTCGTGGAATTGTCACGGCAGATGTCCTCGAGCTAGGACTTAGTCGTGGAGCCATCGCAGCTAGGAAGCTTGAAGGGGTTATGTGGGACAAGGAACACGAGGGTTTATACTGGTTCAGCCCCTTACGGTGAAGGTAAAAGCCTACGTCCAGTTTGAGATGTTATTGTCTAGGGTTACGATCGCCAGGGAGCTAACAGCTATATCCGGCTCTCGATTAGATTGTTGTCGTCCCTAAACCGCTGCCGGGTCCTCCCTTTATATAAGGAGGCTGACGCCCAGCAGCCCTTAGAGTCCCGGCCGGCTCATAAGAGCGTCCGGCTCGGACTCTAAACAATACTTGCCTTACACTACAAGTCTACTATAACAATGATTGTAACTACAGGCTTTAAGCCATATCCGGGTCTCAGCCCATCTCTGGCCCATCATCTGAAACTTGGCTCCGGGCTTCTGGCGTCGACCCTACGAGTAACCCGGCCCCTCCTGGCGGGTGACTCTAAGGTCTATATCCTCAACATTAGGCCCCAGATTGACTTGAGCCGGCTCATGTCACTCTTCAACCCTGCCGACCGAGAAAATCTCCGGCTCACCTTTCATGTGGAGGCCATAACCCGGAGTGACATCATCCTCTGGACTCCGGATAATCCGCCGTGACGTCATCCTCCATTAAGTCCGTTTTTTACTCCGCCAGATCCGCAACGGATCTTCGCTTTTACTGTCTTTCCGAAAATCGAGGCGCCTTGAGGGGGAGATAACCACGCCGTGGTCTCCTTGAATCTCGCGCCCACTTATGACCCTGCCTTATAAATAGGCCGGCCCAACACTTCACATCTTACGCTTTCCTTCTTCCTCCTCGCGCCGTCGCTCTTCTGCCCGAGCTCCGTCACTGCCGCCGCCGTCGCTCCCTCGTCCTTCATCAACCCGGCCGCTGCATCAACCTGACTCGGACCAGATAACGTCGGCGACCTCCGCTCTTCTCCAGCTCCGGTGAGTCCCCTCTGCCTTACTAGCATGAATCTAGGACAAAGTTCGTCTGTGTTCTTCCTGTTCGTCACCGTAGCCACAAACTTCAGTAACTCTTGTAGTCACCGTAGTTAGTTGATCCTTAGGCTCGTGTAGAACCACCACGGTAGATATTTGAAACCCATTTCTTCTGCAAGAACACCTCTTTTCACTGCATAAGGACTGGGTTCCATCTCAAGAACTTCCCCTGCTTCTGTTTTTAGGTCTAGAAAAATTTCATCTCGCCCGACCACTTTGATCCGAAAAAGTTACTGCAATGTGTGAAATCTGTTTTACCACACTTAGCAAAAATTGCAGCCCTTGAATCTGGACGGCTTATATTTCCGACTTAAAGAAAACACGCGCCGTAGAACTTTCCGGTTTAAAGAGAACCATGCTCTGTAGATTCCTCCGGCTTAACTGTAGTAAACCGTAGATGACCCACTTATTTTGAATGTTCCTACGGCTCAGATAACTCACCGTTCATGAGTATATATCATTAGTCCCCTTCATAAGCCGCCACTTTAACTTGAATAATAGATCTCCGGCTTATAATTGACCCGGATAATTTTCTCTTTATTATAGACCACCAACCTTCACCATGCCTCCCAAGGCCCCCATCACTTGCAACTGGACGAGATCCAATGTCACTGAAGAGACTCTAGCCAACTTTGTTAAGTCCGGGTATCTGCCCGAGAAAGAAGTGATGTCCTACCGTGCCCCTGATCCGTCAGAAGAAAGACCACAGCCGAGAGACGGGGAGGTAGTAATCTTTGCGGATCACATGAGCCGGGGCTTCGCACCGCCCGGCTCAAAATTCTTCCGGGACGTGCTCAACTTTTTTGACCTTCGGCCTGAGGATATAGGACCCAATTCCATATCCAACATCTGCAACTTCCAAGTCTTCTGTGAAGTGTATCTTGGAGAAGAGCCGAGCCTGCTACTCTTCAGAGAGCTGTTCTATCTGAACCGCCAAAATGAGTGTGCCAACGGGCCAAGTCTAGAGTTAGGCGGCATATCTATCCAGCGACGTAGGGACTGCCTGTTCCCTTATGCAGAGCCGCCGAGCCATCCTAAAGACTGGAATATGACTTGGTTCTACTGCCAAGACACGTCCCCGGCTGACGAGAATCCACTGCCCGGCTTTCGCCCAACACGCCTGGAATCCACGCACCCGTTATCCGACAAACTCACTGTCGCGGAACGCCAGCCTCTGCTTCTAACGATCAACAAGATCAAGGCTCTGCTAGGCAACGGTCTGAACGGGATTGACCTAGTCCGGGTCTGGATCTCATGGCGGGTGATCCCATTGAGCCGCCGCCCCGGCTTAATGTGCGAGTACACCGGGCGAAAGGATGACCCGCAGAGGCACAGTCGCAACGATCTTCCAGAAGACATTGCTAAAGAGGAGACCAAGGCTCTGTTAAACGAGAGCCTGGCAGATTGTGGAAGAACCGGGCTGGCCCCGTTCTGCAAGACCAACCCAGCCCCAGCGGTAAGCCGCTGACCTTAATCTGTCAACCTCTTTTGCATGTCACCTTGATCTGGACCGCCTTAAGAATTCATTACTGTACTTCTCAGGCTGATGACAAATTCTGGCGGGTCAAATATGACCATGATGCGGCCAAGAAGGCCAGGAAGGCGAAGAAAGCCGCCAAGAAATCCGCCCCACGCAGAAAGGGAAGCAGACCCACCGCTTCGGAGCTGCTGCAATTAAGCGACAGTTCCGAGTCAGAGGTAACCTTTAAACCTTTAAACTCTTGCCATATTTTTTGCTTGCTGCTGTCCACCTTATCAACATTTTGCTTTTTGACAGGATGACACCGGCGCCAGTAACCCGGTGATTGAAGAGGTAACATCACTTTCCTCCGACTCAGAGCCTTTGCCACAGCTGAAAGTCCGAAGAGTAACCCAGAAAGTAAGCTTTTCTCATCCGTTAGCTCATCAAGACCCTCAATTTCTTTTGAAGCAGCAGGTTCACGAAAGCCGGCGTCACACCCGGGCCCGCAAGGACACCGATCTCTCCGCCGGGTTACCCGACGCAACAAGGAAGCGTCGTACTGAGGTTTTTTCTCACCTGTACCCTTTCCATCCGTTGGCGGGTGTCATCCGTCAGCCACTCAACTCTTCTGACTCTAATTACCAGGAGACCTCCCCCTCTTCGGGTGACTCCATGCAGTCAAGTCTGCCGGCCTTCAAAACTGCACCCGGGTAATAACAATCTCCTTACATTATCCGGCTGTACTTTACTCTTTGTATGCCTAACCCTTCTATCTTTTCAGTGCCCAGGCAAAGCTCACCAAAAGAGCAAAAAAGACCAGGTCAGCCGTAGTGCCCGACTTGCCTGAGCCGGAAACGACGGCTCAAGAGCCGCCAGCTGCCGCCGCCCCCGAAGCTACCAGTCCTATGGACACGGCACCTGAAGCGCCTGCCTCAATTGCCAAGACTACAACCGAAGCGTCGGTTAACCCGGAGGCCTCCGGCTCCGCCCCTTCCACTGATGACCCGGACGTGGTAATTACCCGGACGGAGTATGTTGAGCCGGGGAGACCGACCGCGCTGGCCAAATGCTCTGCGAAAGGGGAGCTGCTGCAGCCCCACCGGGTGAATCTGGATCTCTCCAACTACACCAACTTGAGCATTGGAGAGCTCGTCTCTGGCTACATCAGCCAAGTTCACAAGAGCCGGGACGCCGAAATCGCCATGGTCAACCAGATCCAACAAAAATCTGAGGTAACCTTCTGCTGTCCTCTTATTTTCTGCATAATGATCCTTGTCATGCCAGCCCCCAAGTCTGCACTTTATACTGGAATATGCTGTAGACTTAGATTCCGGTTTACTTAACTGAACCGGCAGTACGTAGATAGATACGTTCAATATGCATTAGCCCCCAAGTGCCAAGTGTCTTTGCTTGGAAAGCGCTTGGGACTTATAGAATGCCTGTTAGCAACCCGGAAATATATGCAGGCTGTGGGCAAAAAATTAGAGTCGGACCTGGCGGATCTCAAAAGCCGACTGAAGACACAAGAAATGGAGACCCGGAAGGCAAACGCCAAGTTTGTCTCCAGCATCGCCGCTCAAGAAAAGCTGAAGACTGAATTCGATGCTGAGCGAAAGTCCTGGGCGGAGGAGAAAAACGCACTGGTGACCCGGGCCGAACAGGCGGAGAAGGCCCTCACCGAGAAGACCGCTGAACTCTCTGGCCTAAAGCGCCAGGTTTCCCAAATGGTGGCTGCCATCTTCGGTAAGTCGCCTCGCCGGCTTTCATCAAGTCTGTATATGTTATGATTCATCCTGATCGCCGACTTACCTAATCTTTATTAAACAGGCTCCAGAAGCGCCAACCTGAACCAGAGCGTGGTCACCAAACTAAAGGCTGTGTACACCCTGGTAGAGCAGCTCTACACCGGGTCACAGCGGGCTCTAGCGGTGGTGGCCTTGTCGAATGAGGTGCCAACACACCTGGCCGAAGTCCTGCGCCGGCTCGCAGTTCTGCCACAGCGGATCCAGGAGCTACGACGGGCATCCGCGAGAGCCGGAGCAATCGCCGCGCTGAGCCGGGCTAAGGCATTCTCGCCAGAGCTAGACCCGGCAGATATCGCCCTGGGTTACCCCAGCCTGAAAGAAGACGGCTCAGCCTTCGACCAAAAGGACTTCGCAGCATGTGTGAAGGCTGTACGCCCGGTGGCTACCCTCATCGGGAACGACACCGACTTGACCAAGTATCAGCCGGGGTTTGACGCGGAGAATCGAAGGATTCCAACCCCACGCTATGAAGCCCTCAACCTGATCCCTCCGGCTCGCCAGCACACCTTCGCCCCGGAGATTGACCCGGCCGGGTTAATCGACGAAGAAGCCCAGTTCGAAGCTCTCAGCGGCATCGACTGGAAGTCGTCCACCTTCGAAGTCTTGGGATCAGGCGGAGCAGAAGACGAGCCGGGGACTTCAACTCAGCAGGCGTCATAAAGTAGCTGGCGGTTCACCGAGCAATGCTCCACCCTTGAAACTTCATAAAAAATTTTGTAATAGAATAGGTGCAACAATTTATCTCTGCCGTGCCATCGTGCACATAATGAATGCCGAAACCTCTTGAAGTTATTCTTTTGGTGTTCCTCCGGGTTATAATTATCCCTTTGTCCCTCTCCACTGTAAAAAGTATCTTCCAATGTCTACATAGAAAGATAAATCACAAGTCTCGAGGCGGCTTACCGTCCTGAGAATCAGGTGTTTTAAATGTATAACCCGGCAAATGAACCCAAAAAAGACTGGTTGTTAACTATACTCTGAACATAGCCGTGATAACACATTTAACAGCCTGTAACATATTTCCGGTTTAAATAACCCGGATATCTTGGTTGGTACCTTAACTCGAATTTACCTGTCTTGATAACATCCCTGATGTTCAACTAACAAGATAAACCAAAATTAAGCCGGCAAGTGAGGGCCGGCAGCACATACTTTGACATGATCAGAGTAGACTTATGATAAAATATAAAAACTTAGGGGCCTCCGGTTCGAATACGACCAGAAACTCAGTCCAAAGGGGTTAAGCTAAGATCCGGATGCGATCATATAGCCCCCAGTGGATGTGGCGATGCCAATCAAGAGGGTATCGACAGCTGTGTTCTCTTTGGTTCGAATACGACCCATGTTTGAACAGGAAGCCCCCAAGTGATTCTGAAAATTGTTTAACGACGCTGATTCGAATGCGATCCACGTCGGTTCTCAGAGGGGATACACTATGATTCAAATATGACCAAAGGCTACCTCCCAATGAGCTCGGCACTTTGCCAATCAAATGGGTATCGACAGCTATGTTCTCTTTGGTTCGAATACGACCCATGTTTGAACAGGAAGCCCCCAAGTGACCTTACTGCTGACAGCTAGACTCGAATACGATCATAAGCCGGATCCTCCTTTCAATTTAGCATGTAAAAAATGACACACTTAATTGGAGGAGAAAAAAAAAGGTCAGAGGTCCTGCTTTATTGCTTATCATAATATACATGACTTAGATAAGTGTGTACACCACAAGAGCCGGCAGCTCAAGTGTAGTAAGGCCGAAGCTGGGCTATGTTCCACGGCCGACGGGTCTCTTCCTCAGACTTACGTGAATCTTTATGCTCCCGAATGTCAATGAGGTAATACGACCCGTTGTGCAAGTTCTTACTGACCACAAAGGGCCCTTCCCAAGGTGGGGATAACTTGTGTGCATCTGTTTGATCCTGGATGAGCCGGAGCACAAGGTCGCCTTCCTGGAACACCCGGGACTTGACCCGGCGGCTATGATAACGGCGCAGGTCCTGTTGGTAAATCGCTGAACGGGCTGCTGCCACATCACGCTGTTCGTCTAACAAGTCCAGAGCATCTTGGCGCGCCTGTTCATTATCCGTCTCAACATAAGCCGCCACACGAGGTGAATCGTGACGGATGTCGCTGGGGAGAACTGCTTCTGCTCCATAAACCATGAAGAAAGGTGTGAAGCCTGTAGACCTGTTAGGAGTAGTGTTGATGCTCCATAAGACGGAGGGCAACTCCTCCACCCAACAACCCGGCGTCCGTTGGAAAGGGACCAAAAGCCGGGGTTTAATGCCCTTCAGAATCTCCTGGTTAGCTCTCTCAGCTTGACCATTGGATTGGGGATGAGCCACTGAGGAAACATCAAGTCGGATATGCTCTCGTTGACAAAACTCTTCCATAGCGCCCTTGGATAGATTGGTGCCATTGTCAATTATGATGCTGTGTGGAAAGCCGAAACGGAAAATCACCTTTTTCATAAATTGAACCGCCGTGGCTGCATCGCACTTGCTAACTGGCTCGGCCTCCACCCACTTTGTGAATTTGTCAACCGCCACCAACAGGTGGGTCTTCTTATCCTTGGACCGTTTAAAGGTCCCAACCATATCAAGCCCCTAGACCGCAAAGGGCCAAGTGATCGGGATCATCCTCAACTCCTGAGCCGGCACATGAGCCCGTCGTGAGAACCTTTGGCAGCCATCACATTTACTGACCAAGTCTTCTGCATCAGCGTGAGCCGTCAGCCAATAAAAACCATGACGGAAAGCCTTGGCCACAAGAGATTTTGAACCGGCATGATGGCCACAATCCCCTTCATGGATCTCGCGCAAGATCTCTTGACCTTCTTCAGGGGAGATACAACGCTGAAATGCCCCTGAAACACTGCGATGATGCAACTCGCCGTTGATCACAATCATTGATTTGGCCCGCCGAGTTATCTGCCTGGCCAAAGTTTCATCTTCAGGCAACTCTCCCCGGGTTATATAAACCAGATATGGCATTGTCCAGTCTGGTATGACGTGAAGAGCCGCCACTAGCCGTGCCTCCGGGTCAGGGATAGCCAAGTCCTCCTCTGTAGGCAACTTAACCGAAGGGTTATACAGGACATCCAGGAAAGTGTTCGGCGGCACCGGCTTGCGCTGAGAGCCTAGCCGGCTTAAAGCATCAGCCGCCTCGTTCTTCCTGCGATCAATGTGCTCCACTTGATATCCCTGAAAGTGCCCAGCAATGGCGTCAACCTCGCGGCGATAAGCCGCCATGAGAGGATCCTTAGAATCCCAGGTGCCTGATACTTGTTGAGCCACCAAATCTGAGTCCCCAAAGCACCTTACCCGGCTTAAACTCATCTCCTTAGCCACCCGAAGACCGTGGAGTAAAGCCTCGTATTCAGCCGCATTGTTAGTGCAAGGAAACATCAATTGTAACACATACTGGAACTTGTCACCCCTAGGGGAAGCCAACACAACGCCAGCCCCCGAGCCTTCCAACTGCCTGGACCCGTCAAAATGAATAGTCCAGTACGTATTATCCGGCTTCTGCTCGGGCACTTGTGACTCTGTCCAATCGTTGATGAAGTCCACCAGAGCCTGAGATTTAACAGCAGTGCGTGGCACATATTTGAGGTCATGCGGTCCAAGCTCTATAGCCCACTTAGCAATTCTCCCTGTAGCCTCTCTGTTCTGGATAATATCCCTGAGAGGGGCAGAACTGACCACAGTGATGGGATGACCCTGAAAATAATGTTTGAGTTTCCGGCTTGCCATGAACACACCATATACGAGCTTCTGCCAATGCGGGTACCGCTGTTTGGACTCAATAAGCACCTCACTGACATAATAAACCGGCCGCTGGACCGGATGCTCCTTACCCGTCTCCTTACGCTCCACCACCATAGCCACACTGACGGCTCGTGTGTTTGCCGCCACATACAATAGCAGGGGCTCCTTATCAACCAGAGCAGCAAGGACGGGGGGCTCTGCCAGTTGCTTTTTCAAATCCTCAAAGGCGGTATTAGCTGCATCATTCCAGACAAAGTTATCAGTTTTCTTCATCAACTGATATAAAGGCATAGCCTTCTCACCCAAGCGGCTTATGAAACGGCTTAAAGCAGCGATGCGACCCGCCAAGCGTTGAACGTCGTTTATACACGCCGGTTTAGCCAGGGAGGTGATGGCCTTGATCTTCTCCGGGTTAGCCTCAATGCCTCTGTCAGAAACCAAGAAACCCAAGAGCTTGCCTGCAGGAACACCAAAGACACACTTGGCCGGGTTTAGCATCATCTTATAGACCCGGAGATTATCAAAGGTTTCTCTTAAATCATCTATCAGGGTTTCCTCTTTGATGGACTTAACCACAATATCATCCACATATGCATGAACATTGCGCCCGATCTGTTTATGAAGACAATTCTGTACACAACGCTGGTAAGTCGCCTGTGCACACTTGAGTCCAAAAGGCATAGACACATAACAGAAGGCTCCAAAGGGAGTAATGAACGCCGTCTTCTCCTGGTCCTTAACTGCCATCTTAATCTGATGATATCCGGAATAAGCATCCAAGAAAATTAAACGTGCACAGCCTGCCGTAGCGTCAATGATTTGATCAATACGGGGGAGAGCAAAAGGATCAGCCGGGCACGCCTTGTTCAAATCCGTATAGTCCACACACATTCGCCAGGTGCCGTTCTTCTTGAGTACGAGCACCGGGTTAGCCAACCATTCTGGGTGAAAAACCTCAACAATGAACCCGGCCGCCAAGAGCCGGGCCACTTCTTCACCAATAGCCTTTCGCCTCTCTTCATTAAACCGCCGAAGGAACTGTCTGACCGGCTTAAATTTTGGATCAACATTGAGAGTGTGCTCAGCGAGTTCTCTAGGTACACCTGGCATGTCAGAAGGTTTCCACGCAAAGATGTCCCTATTCTCACGGATGAACTCGATGAGCGCGCCTTCCTATTTTGGATCCAGATTGGCACTGATGCTAAACTGCTGAGATGAATTTCCTGGAACAAAATCAACAAGCTTAGTTTCATCAGCCGATTTGAATTTCATTGCCCGCTCAGCCTCCGTAGTTGGCTTCTTCAGAGAGGTCATGTCTGTCGGGTCGACATTGTCTTTATAAAACTTTAACTCTTCTGTAGCACAAACAGACTCTGCATAAGCTGCATCGCCTTCCTCACACTCCAGAGCCACCTTCCGGCTGCCGTGAACCGTAATGGTTCCATTGGGACCCGGCATCTTGAGCTGTAAGTACACATAACACGGCCGTGCCATGAACTTGGCGTAAGCCGGCCGTCCAAATATAGCATGGTATGGACTTCTTATTTTAACCACCTCGAAGGTCAACTTCTCCACTCTGTAATTATTGTCATCACCGAAAGCCACTTCCAATTCGATCTTGCCAACTGGGTAAGCCGACTTACCAGGCACTACCCCATGGAAGATAGTGTTTGACTGGCTGAGGTTCTTATCAACTAACCCCATACGGCGAAAAGTCTCATAATAAAGGATGTTAATGCTACTGCCTCCATCCATGAGTACTTTTGTGAACTTATATCCTCCCACCTAAGGAGCTACCACCAAGGCCAGGTGGCCCGAGTTATCCACTCGAGGAGGATGATCCTCCCTACTCCATATTACAGGCTGCTCAGACCATCGTAAGTAGCGTGGGACTGCCGGCTCAACCGCATTCACAGCCCTCTTGTGAATCTTCTGATCTCGTTTGCACAGACTAGTGGTAAATACATGATATTGTCCACCGCTTAGCTGCTTTGGATTGGTCTGGTAACCCCCCTGCTGCGGTTGGTGACCCTGGCCAGACTGCTGATTAAAGCCCCCTTGACCGTTCTGAGGACCGGAATTTGAGCCGCCCCCAGGGCCATGAAAGCCGCTGGCGCCTGAGCCGCCGGCACCTGAGCCGCCACCCGGACCATTGTAATTTTTGAAGGCCTTCATGATAGCACAATCCTTCCACAGATGAGTTGCTGGCTTCTCTCTAGAGCCGTGCCCCGGACAAGGTTCATTCAACAGCTGCTCCAGAGAAGGTCCTGACCCGCCGCCTCGGGGAGGGGGCCTCCCCTTGCGTCGCTGGTTATTACCTTGAGAGTTGGTGTTGGCTACAAAATCTAGGCTGCCATCAGCCTTACGCTTGCCTCCTCCTTGGTTCCCCGGGTTAAACTGGGGACCCTTGCCGTTGCCGTTCTTCTTTCCCTTCCCTGCCCTTTCATCGTCTGAAGGGGGATCCTTGGTACCATCGGAATCGGCGTACTTGACAAGAGCCGCCATCAGGGTAACCATATCGGTGCAGTCGCGCTTGAGCCACCCAAGCTTCATCTTAAGGGGCACAAAGCGACAGTTCTGTTCCAACATTAAGACTGCAGAGCCGGCATCCATCTTATCTGATGAATGTATGATCTCCTTGACCCGGCGAACCCAATGGGTCGTGGATTCACCCTCCTGCTGCTTACAGTTAGTCAAATCCACAATTGACATAGACTGCCTGCAGGTATCTTTGAAGTTTTGAATGAACCGGGCTTTCAGCTCAGCCCAAGACCCAATGGAGTTCGGTGGTAGCCCTTTCAACCACGTGCGGGCAGTTCCATCTAACATCATGGTGAAATATTTGGCCATGGCCGCCTCACTGACCTCCAGCAGTTCCATAGCCATCTCATAACTCTCAATCCAGGCTGCAGGCTGTAAGTCTGCTGTGTAGTTAGGCACCTTCCTAGGGCCCTTGAAGTCCTTAGGTAGACGTTCATTACGGATAGCTGGCACCAAACAAGGGACACCCCCGGTCCTGGTAGGAATACCCACATCAACGGACGTCGTCGGATAAGCCGGGGGGTCTGGTAAGCCGTCAATTGAGGCAGCCTGCTCCGCCTCTTGCGTGCTTGGTCCTGCTGCGTAGAAAGGCTCCATTATGAGCCGGGCCATGGCCAGGGGGCGGGTCATGGCGTCGGACATTACTTGAGCCGGTTGCTGAGACCATGTGCCGGCTGTAACTCGGGCTCTGGCCTGGACGAGGGGTCGAGTGGATCCTGTCCCGGCTGTAGGAGTACGCCTCTTGCTGTGCCAGCGCCGTCTGCAGGAGTTCCCTGACCCGGCGGGTTTCGATGGCCGCCGGAGAGTCGCCGTCAACGGGGAGAGCCGCCAGTCGTGCTGCCGCAGCCACCATGTTCTCCAGCGGGTTATCATAATGACCCGGGGGTATTGGCACATACTGAGGCGGGGCAGGGGGCACCTGGGGAGGCCCCATCACTCGTGGCTGAATAAGGGGTCCGGACCCGGGCGCAATGACCCCTGGCGGGTTACTAGACCCTGCACCCGGCGTGTTGAAGAGATTGCGTGGATCGTAACCGGCGGGAGTCGAGACTGGGCCTTCTGATGCCTCCTTCTCATGACCTCGTTGGCCGCGTTCTGATCCATCGTGAGTTGGAAGGACTGCGCCTGAATCAGCTGAGTCTGGGCATCGAGAGCCGCCCGCTCCGCAGCCAGCCTGATCCCTTCCGCTGCAAGATCCTCTTTAGCCTTTATCAGATCTAATTTTAACTGTGCCACCTCCGCATCATGCTGAGCTTGATCCGCCGGGTCGACCGTGGCGGTTAACAGGGCCGTCATCTTGTCCGTGAGATCCATCAGCACCTGAGCCGGGGAAGGCACCGGGTTTCCCGATCCGGCAGCGGGGTTCTGAACAGGCTGCGCACCGGCCATAAAAACTCCAACCTGACTTGGCGGCTCAAAAAGGTCCGGAATACTGTCGCCATCGGAACAACCCATGAGCCTGCCATCTTGAGTTGGTACAACGAGTTTGATTCATCAGTGGCCGACTCGCCGTCAGAGCCGGCGGCCGCCTCATCACCGGACCCGGATGGATCAGAGGGCCCTCCATGGATGCATCCCACAAAAGCGCGCCTTAAGGCAGGCCGGGCCCGGGCGGGTCGTGCGCGCTGAGCCGTTTCGATGAGATCGGCGCAGAGATCCGGCTCGGGGCCCGGCTCACCGATCTTGCCAATGAAGACATGAATTCCGCCAAAGGGGACCCGGTACCCGTACTCAATTGAGCCGGCGTCGGGGCCCCAGTCCTCGTCGTCGATGTAGAGCTTGCCGCGACGACTCTTGGTCATCCGGCCCACAGCGTATCCCTTGAGCCCTTCGAAGCTGCCCTTCAAGAACTCAAATCCACCGTGCGGCTGCCCCACGGTGGGCGCCAACTGTCGTGGAATTGTCACGGCAGATGTCCTCGAGCTAGGACTTAGTCGTGGAGCCATCGCAGCTAGGAAGCTTGAAGGGGTTATGTGGGACAAGGAACACGAGGGTTTATACTGGTTCGGCCCCTTACGGTGAAGGTAAAAGCCTACGTCCAGTTTGAGGTGTTATTGATTAGGGTTACGATCGCCAGGGAGCTAAACAGCTATGCCCGGCTCTCGATGAGATTGTTGTCGCCCTTAAACCGCTGCCGGGTCCTCCCTTTATATAAGGAGGCTGACGCCCAGCAGCCCTTAGAGTCCCGGCCGGCTCATAAGAGCGTCCGGCTCGGACTCTAAACAATACTTGCCTTACACTACAAGTCTACTATAACAATGATTGTAACTACAGGCTTTAAGCCATATCCGGGTCTCAGCCCATCTCTGGCCCATCATCTTGAAACTTGGCTCCGGGCTTCTGGCAACGACCCTACGAGTAACCCGGCCCCTCCTGGCGGGTGACTCTAAGGTCTATATCCTCAACACCTTATTACACCACCCGGAGACCACCCAAGTTTCGTATTTGGAGGTCGTTGGTACTCCAAGGTTAACCATCCCAATCCATTTGAGTATCAGCACCCCCTCAAAACCACCAAAACCAATCCTTCATGCTAGTCGTTCGATCTCGTGTTTCGAAAACCGACCTCATTTGGAGCTACTAGCTCCTCTAGCTAAAAAGAGCTCCCTCCCGACGCAGACGACCGCCTCTCCGCTCTCCGCCGCCGGCAGGCGGAGCGGCGTATCTCCTCACCCTCACATGGCACGCCTCCACCCCACCGCGCCGCGCGAGCCCGAGGGCCGCCCGAGCCATCCGCCGCCGCCCGAGCCGCGTTCGCCGCCGCCTCCCGCGCCGGCCTCCGCCGCCGGCCGCCGCGCTGCCCCGCCGCGTCGCCTCTCCGCCGGCCCCGGCCACCCGCGCCGCCGCCGGGCCGGGGTCCGCCGCCGGCGACGCCCGCCGGCGCCGCCGCCCGCCGGTGCCACGCCTCCTTCCTCCCTCCGGCCTCCCTCTCCTCCGGCCGTGCGCCGGCGAGGCCGAGCCCGAGCCCCCTCGAGCAGGCCCGATCCAGATCCGTGCGTGGTACTGTAGCACGTTGACTTCCTCTTCCCCCCAAATTTCCTGTCTTGTATTTCCTACAGCATATGCCCATGTTCATCGTTGCACAACTCCTTGCATGTAGCTCGATTCGTGCGTGTAATATGTCAAATTGTTCGCCTCGTGATGCTCTACATTTTGTTCAATTGCACCATGTTCATTAAAGGTCAATCTTTGATGCCCAAATCTCTGTTGGAAGAGGGCTAGTTGTGTTATCCTCTGGTTTCTTAACAGAACTTGGAGAATTGTCATTTTTGTATCTTTAAATCTGTGCATCTTATGGGAATGAGCTCTACATGTGTTTTATTGTATGCCATGCCATCTGTCCAAGGGTGTATGCCATGTATTTTTGTGATCTCTCTAGTGACTAGCACAAGCATGCAAAGTAGGCTCCGTAATGTTTCTGATGTCAGGGACTTAGTGATTTCTCTAAGTCCTTGTCTGCTGTTATTTTGTTGCCATGTAAACTTGATGCTACAGAGAGATCCATGCATATTTTGGTGATGTTCAGTAAGGATGTTTTGTAGCTATAGTTGTAGTTGATCCATTCCTGCCCTTGTTTGCAATTATGGAGTGCATAACATCACTCAATCTTGCTCTACTTTTGCCATAAAATATTTCTGGAAGATTATTAACATTATATGTTATTTTGCCAAGCTTGTTGTAGTTGATCCATACATGCTATGCTTTTGTTCTTGCCATGGATAGCTTCATAAATATGCCACCTTATGCATCAAGTGCATGTCAGTCGGTGGAACCTGTCTCACCTAAGTGTACGTGTAAGGTCGGTCCGGGCCGCTTCATCCCACAATGCCGCCGAATCAAGATAAGACTAGTAACGGTAAGCAAATTGAACAAATCATCGCCCACAACTACTTTGTGTTCTACTCGTGCATAGAATCTACGCATAAACCCGGCTCATGATGTCACTGTTGGGGAACGTAGCAATAATTCAAAATTTTCCTACGTGTCACCAAGATCAATCTAGGAGATGCTAGCAACGAGAGAGAGGGAGTGCATCTTCATACCCTTGAAGATCGCTAAGCGGAAGTGTTACAAGAACGCGGTTGATGGAGTCGTACTCGCAGCGATTCAAATCGCGGAAGATCCGATCTAGCGCCGAACGGACGGCGCCTCCGCGTTCAACACACGTACAGCCCGGGGACGTCTCCTCCTTCTTGATCCAGCAAGGGGAGAGGAGAAGTTGAGGGAGAACTCCAGCAGCACGACGGCGTGGTGGCAATGGAGCTCGTGGTTCTCCGGCAGGGCTTCGCCAAGCACTACGGAGGAGGATGAGATGTATGAGGAGGAAGGGGCTGCGCCAAAGGAAGGGGTTGGGTTGCCCTCCCACCCCCTCACTATATATAGGGGGAAGGGGAGAGGGGGCCGGCCCCTCTAGATGGATCTAGAGGAGGAGGCGGCGGCCAGGGGAAACCCTAGATGGGCTTGGGCGCCCCCACCCCCTAGGAAACTTGCCCCCCAAGCCGGGAGTGGCGGCTGCCCTAGGGGTGGCGCCCCCACCTCTCCTGGTTACGTGAGATGGGTTGGGAGGGGCGCACAGCCCCTTAGTGGGCTGGGTTGCCCCTTCCCCTTGGCCCATAAGGCCCCCCCAACGCTTGTCTGGGCCTCCGAAACCCCTTTCGGACATGCTGGCCATAGCCTGGTACCCCCGGAACAATTCCGGACTCCAATACCCTTCGTCCAATATACCGATCTTCACCTCCGGACCATTCCGGAGCTCCTCGTCATGTTCGGGATCTCATCCGGGACTCCGAACAACCTTCGGTAACCACATACTATTTCCCATAACAACTCTAGCGTCACCGAACCTTAAGTGTGTAGACCCTACGGGTTCAGGAACCATGCAGACATGACCGAGACACCTCTCCGGCCAATAACCAATAGTGGGATCTGGATACCCATATTGGCTCCCACATGTTCCACGATGATCTCATCGGATGAACCACGATGTCGGGGATTCAATCAATCCCGTATACAATTCCCTTTGTCCATCGGTATGTTACTTGCCCGAGATTCGATTGTCGGTATCCCAATACCTCGTTCAATCTCGTTGCCGGCAAGTCTCTTTACTCGTTCCGTAACGCATGATCCCGTGGCTAACTCCTTAGTCACATTGAGCTCATTATGATGATGCATTACTGAGTGGGCCCAGAGATACCTCTCCGTCATACGGAGTGACAAATCCCAGTCTCGATTCGTGCCAACCCAACAGACACTTTCGGAGATACCTGTAATGCACCTTTATAGCCACCCAGTTACGTTGTGACGTTTGTTACACCCAAAGCATTCCTACGGTATCCGGGAGTTGCACAATCTCATGGTCTAAGGAAATGATACTTGACATTAGAAAAGCTCTTAGCAAACGAACTACACGATCTTGTGCTATGCTTAGGATTGGGTCTTGTCCATCACATCATTCTCCTAATGATGTGATCCCGTTATCAATGACATCCAATGTCCATGGTCAGGAAACCATAACCATCTATTGATCAACGAGCTAGTCAACTAGAGGCTTACTAGGGACATGTTGTGGTCTATGTATTCACACATGTATTACGGTTTCCAGTTAATACAATTATAGCATGAACAATAGACAATTATCATGAACAAGGAAATACAATAATAACCATTTTATTATTGCCTCTAGGGCATATTTCCAACAGAGGCTTCAACACTATATCGATGTAGCGCACCAAGGGACGTTCATTCCAGACAGAGAGAACGACGAGCTCACAATGGCCCTCGGGAATCCTGAGCACCCTGGACGGACACAAGGCACGCCAGGCTCCGTTCCATGGAAGGCTGGTTTTCCGGACGCAGGCGGTTACAAATGCCAGGAGAGGAGGAAAAAAGTGGAGCAGACCCAAATTCAGAAGGCGCACGAAAGGGTTCAAGCGCTAGAGGACCGAGACGTAGCTCGCACCAATCGACCTGCCGACACTACCCCCGAAGCTACCCCGCCATCTCAGTGGAGAAGCAGCGTGGCTTCCACCGAGCTGCTTGAGCCGGAGCATGTCTTGACGGCTCCTGCTAGCTACCCCGTGGATGCTATCATGGAGTCTCAACATTGCCACCTTATGACGCGATGGGAGAACTTCAAAGTCAAGGCGGCTGTCGGTTCTGTTCGACCTCCTGAACCCGGCGCAACTTTTCACTGTCGTCCGATTCCAGAAGGATATGCTAGGGTGACGGTGGACGAAATAACGGAGGGATTTGAGGACCTCCAGCTTGACCACCCTACCGGTGAAGGGGAGACTCGGCTGGGTTCTGCTCTGAAGACTCCATGCCTATGGCTGTAACACCCCGGATGTAACTTGCCATATTTGTAACTCCGACTCTTGCCATTTTCGGCTATGTGTTATGATATTCCCTCCGTGGTCGGGTTTTGTCTTTCATTTTGTATTTTGTTCATGTCATGCATTTCATATCATGTCATCATGTGCATTGCATTTGCATACGTGTTCGTCTCTTGCATCCGAACATTTTCACCGTTGTCCGTTTTGCAATCCGGCGCTCCTATCTCCCCCGGTGCACTCCTTTCGTTTTCTTTCGTGTGCAGGTGTCAAACTTTCTCGGAATGGACCGAGGCTTGTCAAGTGGCCTTATTACACCACCCGGAGACCACCGGTCAAGTTTCGTTCCATTTGGAGGTCGTTTGGTACTCCAACGGTTAACCGGGCATCCGCAAAGTCCATTTCAATATCCAGCAAAAACCCCCTCAAAAACCAGCCCAAAATCCACCAAACTCTCTTCCATGCCCTAGGTCGTTCGATCACGATCGTGTGGGCGAAAACCGTACCTCATTTGGAGCCTCCTAGCTCCCTCTAGCTATAAAAGAGCATCCCCTCCCAAAAACGAACGCAGACGAACCCTAACCCTCGTCCATCTCCGCCGCCGGACACGTCCGGGCGGAGCCGGACGCGTCCATCTCCTCCACCGCCGCCACGTGGCACGCCTCCGGCCTCCCACCGCCGCCGGCCCGGCGAGCCCGAGGAGGGCCCGCCCGAGCCATCCGCCGCCGCCCGAGCCCGCGTTCGCCCGCCGCCTCCCGCGCCGCCTCCGCCGCCGGCCGCCGCGCTGCCCCGCCGCGTCGCCTCTCCGCCGGCCCCGGCCACCCGCGCCGCCGCCGCGCCGGGGTCCGCCGCCGGCGACGCCCGCCGGCGCCGCCGCCCGCCGGTGCCACCGCCTCCTTCCTCCCTCCGGCCTCCCTCTCCTCCGGCCGTCGCCGGCGAGGCCGAGCCCGAGCCCCTCGAGCAGGCCCGATCCAGATCCGTGCGTGGTACTGTAGCACGTTGACTTCCTCTTCCCCCCCAAAATTTCCTGTCTTTGTATTTCTACAGCATATGCCCATGTTCATCGTTGCACAACTCCTTGCATGTAGCTCCGATTCGTGCGTGTAATATGTCAAATTGTTCGCCTCGTGATGCTCTACATTTTGTTAAATTGCACCATGTTCATTAAAGGTCATCTTGATGCCCAAATCTCTGTTGGAAGAGGGCTAGTTGCTGTTATCCTCTGGTTCTTAACAGAACTTGGAGAATTGTCATTTTTGTATCTTTAAATCTATGCATCTTATGGTAATGAGCTCTACATGTGTTTTATTGTATGCCATGCCATCTGTCCAAGGGTGTATGCCATGTATTTTTGTGATCTCTCTAGTGACTAGCTCCGTAATGTTTCTGATTTCAGGGACTTAGTGATTTCTCTAAGTCCTTGTCTGCTGTTATTTTGTTGCCATGTAAACTTGATGCTACAGAGAGATCCATGCATATTTTGGTGATGTTCAGTAAGGATGTTTTGTAGCTATAGTTGTAGTTGATCCATTCCTGCCCTTGTTTGCAATTATGGAGTGCCATAACATCACTCAATCTTGCTCTACTTTTGCCATAAAATATTTCCGGAAGATTATTAACATTATATGCTATTTTGCCAAGCTTGTTGTAGTTGATCCATACAAGCTATGCTTTTGTTCCTGCCATGGATAGCTTCATAAATATGCCACCTTATGCAACAAGTGCATGTCAGTCGGTGGAACCTGTCTCACCTAAGTGTACGTGTAAGGTCGGTCCGGGCCGCTTCATCCCACAATGCCGCCGAATCAAGATAAGACTAGTAACGGTAAGCAAATTGAACAAATCATCGCCCACAACTACTTTGTGTTCTACTCGTGCATAGAATCTACGCATAAACCCGGCTCATGATGTCACTGTTGGGGAACGTAGCAATAATTCAAAATTTTCCTACGTGTCACCAAGATCAATCTAGGAGATGCTAGCAACGAGAGAGAGGGAGTGCATCTTCATACCCTTGAAGATCGCTAAGCGGAAGTGTTACAAGAACGCGGTTGATGGAGTCGTACTTGCAGCGATTCAAATCGCGGAAGATCCGATCTAGCGCCGAACGGACGGCGCCTCCGCGTTCAACACACGTACAGCCCGGGGACGTCTCCTCCTTCTTGATCCAGCAAGGGGAGAGGAGAAGTTGAGGGAGAACTCCAGCAGCACGACGGCGTGGTGGCAATGGAGCTCGTGGTTCTCCGGCAGGGCTTCGCCAAGCACTACGGAGGAGGATGAGATGTATGAGGAGGAAGGGGCTGCGCCAAAGGAAGGGGTTGGGTTGCCCTCCCACGCCCTCACTATATATAGGGGGAAGGGGAGAGGGGGCCGGCCCCTCTAGATGGATCTAGAGGAGGAGGCGGCGGCCAGGGGAAACCCTGGATGGGTTTGGGCGCCCCCACCCCCTAGGAAACTTGCCCCCCAAGCCGGGACGGGCGGCTGCCCTAGGGGTGGCGCCCCCACCTCTCCTGGTTACGTGAGATGGGTTGGGAGGGGCGCACAGCCCCTTAGTGGGCTGGGTTGCCCTTCCCCTTGGCCCATAAGGCCCCCCCAACGCTTGTCTGGGCCTCCGAAACCCCTTTCGGACATGCTGGCCATAGCCTGGTACCCCCGGAACAATTCCGGACTCCAATACCCTTCGTCCAATATACCGATCTTCACCTCCGGACCATTCCGGAGCTCCTCGTCATGTTCGGGATCTCATCCGGGACTCCGAACAACCTTCGGTAACCACATACTATTTCCCATAACAACTCTAGCGTCACCGAACCTTAAGTGTGTAGACCCTACGGGTTCAGGAACCATGCAGACATGACCGAGACACCTCTCCGGCCAATAACCAATAGAGGGATCTGGATACCCATATTGGCTCCCACATGTTCCACGATGATCTCATCGGATGAACCACGATGTCGGGGATTCAATCAATCCCGTATACAATTCCCTTTGTCCATCGGTATGTTACTTGCCCGAGATTCGATTGTCGGTATCCCAATACCTCGTTCAAACTCGTTATCGGCAAGTCTCTTTACTCGTTCCGTAACGCATGATCCCGTGGCTAACTCCTTAGTCACATTGAGCTCATTATGATGATGCATTACTGAGTGGGCCCAGAGATACCTCTCCGTCATACGGAGTGACAAATCCCAGTCTCGATTCGTGCCAACCCAACAGACACTTTCGGAGATACCTGTAATGCACCTTTATAGCCACCCAGTTACGTTGTGACGTTTGTTACACCCAAAGCATTCCTACGGTATCCGGAAGTTGCACAATCTCATGGTCTAAGGAAATGATACTTGACATTAGAAAAGCTCTTAGCAAACGAACTACACGATCTTGTGCTATGCTTAGGATTGGGTCTTGTCCATCACATCATTCTCCTAATGATGTGATCCCGTTATCAATGACATCCAATGTCCATGGTCAGGAAACCATAACCATCTATTGATCAACGAGCTAGTCAACTAGAGGCTTACTAGGGACATGTTGTGGTCTATGTATTCACACATGTATTACGGTTTCCAGTTAATACAATTATAGCATGAACAATAGACAATTATCATGAACAAGGAAATACAATAATAACCATTTTATTATTGCCTCTAGGGCATATTTCCAACAGAGGCTTCAGCACTATATCGATGTAGCGCACCAAGGGACGTTCATTCCAGACAGAGAGAACGACGAGCTCACAATGGCCCTCGGGAATCCTGAGCACCCTGGACGGACACAAGGCACGCCAGGCTCCGTTCCATGGAAGGCTGGTTTTCCGGACGCAGGCGGTTACAAATGCCAGGAGAGGAGGAAAAAAGTGGAGCAGACCCAAATTCAGAAGGCGCACGAAAGGGTTCAAGCGCTAGAGGACCGAGACGTAGCTCGCACCAATCGACCTGCCGACACTACCCCCGAAGCTACCCCGCCATCTCAGTGGAGAAGCAGCGTGGCTTCCACCGAGCTGCTTGAGCCGGAGCATGTCTTGACGGCTCCTGCTAGCTACCCCGTGGATGCTATCATGGAGTCTCAACATTGCCACCTTATGACGCGATGGGAGAACTTCAAAGTCAAGGCGGCTGTCGGTTCTGTTCGACCTCCTGAACCCGGCGCAACTTTTCACTGTCGTCCGATTCCAGAAGGATATGCTAGGGTGACGGTGGACGAAATAACGGAGGGATTTGAGGACCTCCAGCTTGACCACCCTACCGGTGAAGGGGAGACTCGGCTGGGTTCTGCTCTGAAGACTCCATGCCTATGGCTGTAACACCCCGGATGTAACTTGCCATATTTGTAACTCCGACTCTTGCCATTTTCGGCTATGTGTTATGATATTCCCTCCGTGGTCGGGTTTTGTCTTTAGTTTTGTATTTTGTTCATGTCATGCATTTCATATCATGTCATCATGTGCATTGCATTTGCATACGTGTTCGTCTCTTGCATCCGAACATTTTCACCGTTGTCCGTTTTGCAATCCGGCGCTCCTATCTCCCCCGGTGCACTCCTTTCGTTTTCTTTCGTGTGCGGGTGTCAAACTTTCTCGGAATGGACCGAGGCTTGTCAAGTGGCCTTATTACACCACCCGGAGACCACCGGTCAAGTTTCGTTCCATTTGGAGGTCGTTTGGTACTCCAACGGTTAACCGGGCATCCGCAAAGTCCATTTCAATATCCAGCAAAAACCCCCTCAAAAACCAGCCAAAAATCCACCAAACTCTCTTCCATGCCCTAGGTCATTCGATCACGATCGTGTGGGCGAAAACCGTACCTCATTTGGAGCCTCCTAGCTCCCTCTAGCTATAAAAGAGCATCCCCTCCCAAAAACGAACGCAGACGAACCCTAACCCTCGTCCATCTCCGCCGCCGGACACGTCCGGGCGGAGCCGGACGCGTCCATCTCCTCCACCGCCGCCACGTGGCACGCCTCCGGCCTCCCACCGCCGCCGGCCCGGCGAGCCCGAGGAGGGCCCGCCCGAGCCATCCGCCGCCGCCCGAGCCCGCGTTCGCCCGCCGCCTCCCGCGCCGGCCTCCGCCGCCGGCCGCCGCGCTGCCCCGCCGCGTCGCCTCTCCGCCGGCCCCGGCCACCCGCGCCGCCGCCGCGCCGGGGTCCGCCGCCGGCGACGCCCGCCGGCGCCGCCGCCCGCCGGTGCCACCGCCTCCTTCCTCCCTCCGGCCTCCCTCTCCTCCGGCCGTCGCCGGCGAGGCCGAGCCCGAGCCCCTCGAGCAGGCCCGATCCAGATCCGTGCGTGGTACTGTAGCACGTTGACTTCCTCTTCCCCCCCAAAATTTCCTGTCTTTGTATTTCTACAGCATATGCCCATGTTCATCGTTGCACAACTCCTTGCATGTAGCTCCGATTCGTGCGTGTAATATGTCAAATTGTTCGCCTCGTGATGCTCTACATTTTGTTAAATTGCACCATGTTCATTAAAGGTCATCTTGATGCCCAAATCTCTGTTGGAAGAGGGCTAGTTGCTGTTATCCTCTGGTTCTTAACAGAACTTGGAGAATTGTCATTTTTGTATCTTTAAATCTATGCATCTTATGGTAATGAGCTCTACATGTGTTTTATTGTATGCCATGCCATCTGTCCAAGGGTGTATGCCATGTATTTTTGTGATCTCTCTAGTGACTAGCTCCGTAATGTTTCTGATTTCAGGGACTTAGTGATTTCTCTAAGTCCTTGTCTGCTGTTATTTTGTTGCCATGTAAACTTGATGCTACAGAGAGATCCATGCATATTTTGGTGATGTTCAGTAAGGATGTTTTGTAGCTATAGTTGTAGTTGATCCATTCCTGCCCTTGTTTGCAATTATGGAGTGCCATAACATCACTCAATCTTGCTCTACTTTTGCCATAAAATATTTCCGGAAGATTATTAACATTATATGCTATTTTGCCAAGCTTGTTGTAGTTGATCCATACAAGCTATGCTTTTGTTCCTGCCATGGATAGCTTCATAAATATGCCACCTTATGCAACAAGTGCATGTCAGTCGGTGGAACCTGTCTCACCTAAGTGTACGTGTAAGGTCGGTCCGGGCCGCTTCATCCCACAATGCCGCCGAATCAAGATAAGACTAGTAACGGTAAGCAAATTGAACAAATCATCGCCCACAACTACTTTGTGTTCTACTCGTGCATAGAATCTACGCATAAACCCGGCTCATGATGTCACTGTTGGGGAACGTAGCAATAATTGAAAATTTTCCTACGTGTCACCAAGATCAATCTAGGAGATGCTAGCAACGAGAGAGAGGGAGTGCATCTTCATACCCTTGAAGATCGCTAAGCGGAAGTGTTACAAGAACGCGGTTGATGGAGTCGTACTTGCAGCGATTCAAATCGCGGAAGATCCGATCTAGCGCCGAACGGACGGCGCCTCCGCGTTCAACACACGTACAGCCCGGGGACGTCTCCTCCTTCTTGATCCAGCAAGGGGAGAGGAGAAGTTGAGGGAGAACTCCAGCAGCACGACGGCGTGGTGGCAATGGAGCTCGTGGTTCTCCGGCAGGGCTTCGCCAAGCACTACGGAGGAGGATGAGATGTATGAGGAGGAAGGGGCTGCGCCAAAGAAAGGGGTTGGGTTGCCCTCCCACCCCCTCACTATATATACGGGGAAGGGGAGAGGGGGCCGGCCCCTCTAGATGGATCTAGAGGAGGAGGCGGCGGCCAGGGGAAACCCTGGATGGGTTTGGGCGCCCCCACCCCCTAGGAAACTTGCCCCCCAAGCCGGGACGGGCGGCTGCCCTAGGGGTGGCGCCCCCACCTCTCCTGGTTACGTGAGATGGGTTGGGAGGGGCGCACAGCCCCTTAGTGGGCTGGGTTGCCCTTCCCCTTGGCCCATAAGGCCCCCCCAACGCTTGTCTGGGCCTCCGAAACCCCTTTCGGACATGCTGGCCATAGCCTGGTACCCCCGGAACAATTCCGGACTCCAATACCCTTCGTCCAATATACCGATCTTCACCTTCGGACCATTCCGGAGCTCCTCGTCAAGTTCGGGATCTCATCCGGGACTCCGAACAACCTTCGGTAACCACATACTATTTCCCATAACAACTCTAGCGTCACCGAACCTTAAGTGTGTAGACCCTACGGGTTCAGGAACCATGCAGACATGACCGAGACACCTCTCCGGCCAATAACCAATAGAGGGATCTGGATACCCATATTGGCTCCCACATGTTCCACGATGATCTCATCGGATGAACCACGATGTCGGGGATTCAATCAATCCCGTATACAATTCCCTTTGTCCATCGGTATGTTACTTGCCCGAGATTCGATTGTCGGTATCCCAATACCTCGTTCAAACTCGTTATCGGCAAGTCTCTTTACTCGTTCCGTAACGCATGATCCCGTGGCTAACTCCTTAGTCACATTGAGCTCATTATGATGATGCATTACTGAGTGGGCCCAGAGATACCTCTCCGTCATACGGAGTGACAAATCCCAGTCTCGATTCGTGCCAACCCAACAGACACTTTCGGAGATACCTGTAATGCACCTTTATAGCCACCCAGTTACGTTGTGACGTTTGTTACACCCAAAGCATTCCTACGGTATCCGGAAGTTGCACAATCTCATGGTCTAAGGAAATGATACTTGACATTAGAAAAGCTCTTAGCAAACGAACTACACGATCTTGTGCTATGCTTAGGATTGGGTCTTGTCCATCACATCATTCTCCTAATGATGTGATCCCGTTATCAATGACATCCAATGTCCATGGTCAGGAAACCATAACCATCTATTGATCAACGAGCTAGTCAACTAGAGGCTTACTAGGGACATGTTGTGGTCTATGTATTCACACATGTATTACGGTTTCCAGTTAATACAATTATAGCATGAACAATAGACAATTATCATGAACAAGGAAATACAATAATAACCATTTTATTATTGCCTCTAGGGCATATTTCCAACAGAGGCTTCAGCACTATATCGATGTAGCGCACCAAGGGACGTTCATTCCAGACAGAGAGAACGACGAGCTCACAATGGCCCTCGGGAATCCTGAGCACCCTGGACGGACACAAGGCACGCCAGGCTCCGTTCCATGGAAGGCTGGTTTTCGGGACGCAGGCGGTTACAAATGCCAGGAGAGGAGGAAAAAAGTGGAGCAGACCCAAATTCAGAAGGCGCACGAAAGGGTTCAAGCGCTAGAGGACCGAGACGTAGCTCGCACCAATCGACCTGCCGACACTACCCCCGAAGCTACCCCGCCATCTCAGTGGAGAAGCAGCGTGGCTTCCACCGAGCTGCTTGAGCCGGAGCATGTCTTGACGGCTCCTGCTAGCTACCCCGTGGATGCTATCATGGAGTCTCAACATTGCCACCTTATGACGCGATGGGAGAACTTCAAAGTCAAGGCGGCTGTCGGTTCTGTTCGACCTCCTGAACCCGGCGCAACTTTTCACTGTCGTCCGATTCCAGAAGGATATGCTAGGGTGACGGTGGACGAAATAACGGAGGGATTTGAGGACCTCCAGCTTGACCACCCTACCGGTGAAGGGGAGACTCGGCTGGGTTCTGCTCTGAAGACTCCATGCCTATGGCTGTAACACCCCGGATGTAACTTGCCATATTTGTAACTCCGACTCTTGCCATTTTCGGCTATGTGTTATGATATTCCCTCCGTGGTCGGGTTTTGTCTTTAGTTTTGTATTTTGTTCATGTCATGCATTTCATATCATGTCATCATGTGCATTGCATTTGCATACGTGTTCGTCTCTTGCATCCGAACATTTTCACCGTTGTCCGTTTTGCAATCCGGCGCTCCTATCTCCCCCGGTGCACTCCTTTCGTTTTCTTTCGTGTGCGGGTGTCAAACTTTCTCGGAATGGACCGAGGCTTGTCAAGTGGCCTTATTACACCACCCGGAGACCACCGGTCAAGTTTCGTTCCATTTGGAGGTCGTTTGGTACTCCAACGGTTAACCGGGCATCCGCAAAGTCCATTTCAATATCCAGCAAAAACCCCCTCAAAAACCAGCCCAAAATCCACCAAACTCTCTTCCATGCCCTAGGTCGTTCGATCACGATCGTGTGGGCGAAAACCGTACCTCATTTGGAGCCTCCTAGCTCCCTCTAGCTATAAAAGAGCATCCCCTCCCAAAAACGAACGCAGACGAACCCTAACCCTCGTCCATCTCCGCCGCCGGACACGTCCGGGCGGAGCCGGACGCGTCCATCTCCTCCACCGCCGCCACGTGGCACGCCTCCGGCCTCCCACCGCCGCCGGCCCGGCGAGCCCGAGGAGGGCCCGCCCGAGCCATCCGCCGCCGCCCGAGCCCGCGTTCGCCCGCCGCCTCCCGCGCCGGCCTCCGCCGCCGGCCGCCGCGCTGCCCCGCCGCGTCGCCTCTCCGCCGGCCCCGGCCACCCGCGCCGCCGCCGCGCCGGGGTCCGCCGCCGGCGACGCCCGCCGGCGCCGCCGCCCGCCGGTGCCACCGCCTCCTTCCTCCCTCCGGCCTCCCTCTCCTCCGGCCGTCGCCGGCGAGGCCGAGCCCGAGCCCCTCGAGCAGGCCCGATCCAGATCCGTGCGTGGTACTGTAGCACGTTGACTTCCTCTTCCCCCCCAAAATTTCCTGTCTTTGTATTTGTACAGCATATGCCCATGTTCATCGTTGCACAACTCCTTGCATGTAGCTCCGATTCGTGCGTGTAATATGTCAAATTGTTCGCCTCGTGATGCTCTACATTTTGTTAAATTGCACCATGTTCATTAAAGGTCATCTTGATGCCCAAATCTCTGTTGGAAGAGGGCTAGTTGCTGTTATCCTCTGGTTCTTAACAGAACTTGGAGAATTGTCATTTTTGTATCTTTAAATCTATGCATCTTATGGTAATGAGCTCTACATGTGTTTTATTGTATGCCATGCCATCTGTCCAAGGGTGTATGCCATGTATTTTTGTGATCTCTCTAGTGACTAGCTCCGTAATGTTTCTGATTTCAGGGACTTAGTGATTTCTCTAAGTCCTTGTCTGCTGTTATTTTGTTGCCATGTAAACTTGATGCTACAGAGAGATCCATGCATATTTTGGTGATGTTCAGTAAGGATGTTTTGTAGCTATAGTTGTAGTTGATCCATTCCTGCCCTTGTTTGCAATTATGGAGTGCCATAACATCACTCAATCTTGCTCTACTTTTGCCATAAAATATTTCCGGAAGATTATTAACATTATATGCTATTTTGCCAAGCTTGTTGTAGTTGATCCATACAAGCTATGCTTTTGTTCTGCCATGGATAGCTTCATAAATATGCCACCTTATGCAACAAGTGCATGTCAGTCGGTGGAACCTGTCTCACCTAAGTGTACGTGTAAGGTCGGTCCGGGCCGCTTCATCCCACAATGCCGCCGAATCAAGATAAGACTAGTAACGGTAAGCAAATTGAACAAATCATCGCCCACAACTACTTTGTGTTCTACTCGTGCATAGAATCTACGCATAAACCCGGCTCATGATGTCACTGTTGGGGAACGTAGCAATAATTCAAAATTTTCCTACGTGTCACCAAGATCAATCTAGGAGATGCTAGCAACGAGAGAGAGGGAGTGCATCTTCATACCCTTGAAGATCGCTAAGCGGAAGTGTTACAAGAACGCGGTTGATGGAGTCGTACTTGCAGCGATTCAAATCGCGGAAGATCCGATCTAGCGCCGAACGGACGGCGCCTCCGCGTTCAACACACGTACAGCCCGGGGACGTCTCCTCCTTCTTGATCCAGCAAGGGAGAGGAGAAGTTGAGGGAGAACTCCAGCAGCACGACGGCGTGGTGGCAATGGAGCTCGTGGTTCTCCGGCAGGGCTTCGCCAAGCACTACGGAGGAGGATGAGATGTATGAGGAGGAAGGGGCTGCGCCAAAGGAAGGGGTTGGGTTGCCCTCCCACCCCCTCACTATATATAGGGGAAGGGGAGAGGGGGCCGGCCCCTCTAGATGGATCTAGAGGAGGAGGCGGCGGCCAGGGGAAACCCTGGATGGGTTTGGGCGCCCCCACCCCCTAGGAAACTTGCCCCCCAAGCCGGGACGGGCGGCTGCCCTAGGGGTGGCGCCCCCACCTCTCCTGGTTACGTGAGATGGGTTGGGAGGGGCGCACAGCCCCTTAGTGGGCTGGGTTGCCCTTCCCCTTGGCCCATAAGGCCCCCCCAACGCTTGTCTGGGCCTCCGAAACCCCTTTCGGACATGCTGGCCATAGCCTGGTACCCCCGGAACAATTCCGGACTCCAATACCCTTCGTCCAATATACCGATCTTCACCTCCGGACCATTCCGGAGCTCCTCGTCATGTTCGGGATCTCATCCGGGACTCCGAACAACCTTCGGTAACCACATACTATTTCCCATAACAACTCTAGCGTCACCGAACCTTAAGTGTGTAGACCCTACGGGTTCAGGAACCATGCAGACATGACCGAGACACCTCTCCGGCCAATAACCAATAGAGGGATCTGGATACCCATATTGGCTCCCACATGTTCCACGATGATCTCATCGGATGAACCACGATGTCGGGGATTCAATCAATCCCGTATACAATTCCCTTTGTCCATCGGTATGTTACTTGCCCGAGATTCGATTGTCGGTATCCCAATACCTCGTTCAAACTCGTTATCGGCAAGTCTCTTTACTCGTTCCGTAACGCATGATCCCGTGGCTAACTCCTTAGTCACATTGAGCTCATTATGATGATGCATTACTGAGTGGGCCCAGAGATACCTCTCCGTCATACGGAGTGACAAATCCCAGTCTCGATTCGTGCCAACCCAACAGACACTTTCGGAGATACCTGTAATGCACCTTTATAGCCACCCAGTTACGTTGTGACGTTTGTTACACCCAAAGCATTCCTACGGTATCCGGAAGTTGCACAATCTCATGGTCTAAGGAAATGATACTTGACATTAGAAAAGCTCTTAGCAAACGAACTACACGATCTTGTGCTATGCTTAGGATTGGGTCTTGTCCATCACATCATTCTCCTAATGATGTGATCCCGTTATCAATGACATCCAATGTCCATGGTCAGGAAACCATAACCATCTATTGATCAACGACCTAGTCAACTAGAGGCTTACTAGGGACATGTTGTGGTCTATGTATTCACACATGTATTACGGTTTCCAGTTAATACAATTATAGCATGAACAATAGACAATTATCATGAACAAGGAAATACAATAATAACCATTTTATTATTGCCTCTAGGGCATATTTCCAACAGAGGCTTCAGCACTATATCGATGTAGCGCACCAAGGGACGTTCATTCCAGACAGAGAGAACGACGAGCTCACAATGGCCCTCGGGAATCCTGAGCACCCTGGAGGGACACAAGGCACGCCAGGCTCCGTTCCATGGAAGGCTGGTTTTCGGGACGCAGGCGGTTACAAATGCCAGGAGAGGAGGAAAAAAGTGGAGCAGACCCAAATTCAGAAGGCGCACGAAAGGGTTCAAGCGCTAGAGGACCGAGACGTAGCTCGCACCAATCGACCTGCCGACACTACCCCCGAAGCTACCCCGCCATCTCAGTGGAGAAGCAGCGTGGCTTCCACCGAGCTGCTTGAGCCGGAGCATGTCTTGACGGCTCCTGCTAGCTACCCCGTGGATGCTATCATGGAGTCTCAACATTGCCACCTTATGACGCGATGGGAGAACTTCAAAGTCAAGGCGGCTGTCGGTTCTGTTCGACCTCCTGAACCCGGCGCAACTTTTCACTGTCGTCCGATTCCAGAAGGATATGCTAGGGTGACGGTGGACGAAATAACGGAGGGATTTGAGGACCTCCAGCTTGACCACCCTACCGGTGAAGGGGAGACTCGGCTGGGTTCTGCTCTGAAGACTCCATGCCTATGGCTGTAACACCCCGGATGTAACTTGCCATATTTGTAACTCCGACTCTTGCCATTTTCGGCTATGTGTTATGATATTCCCTCCGTGGTCGGGTTTTGTCTTTAGTTTTGTATTTTGTTCATGTCATGCATTTCATATCATGTCATCATGTGCATTGCATTTGCATACGTGTTCGTCTCTTGCATCCGAACATTTTCACCGTTGTCCGTTTTGCAATCCGGCGCTCCTATCTCCCCCGGTGCACTCCTTTCGTTTTCTTTCGTGTGCGGGTGTCAAACTTTTTCGGAATGGACCGAGGCTTGTCAAGTGGCCTTATTACACCACCCGGAGACCACCGGTCAAGTTTCGTTCCATTTGGAGGTCGTTTGGTACTCCAACGGTTAACCGGGCATCCGCAAAGTCCATTTGAGTATCCAGCAAAAACCCCCTCAAAAACCAGCCCAAAACCCACCAAACTCTCTTCCATGCCCTAGGTCGTTCGATCACGATCGTGTGGGCGAAAACCGCACCTCATTTGGAGCCTCCTAGCTCCCTCTAGCTATAAAAGAGCATCCCCTCCCGAAAACGAACGCAGACGAACCCTAACCCTCGTCCCTCTCCGCCGCCGGACACGTCCGGGCGGAGCCGGACGCGTCCATCTCCTCCGCCGCCGCCACATGGCACGCCTCCGGCCTCCCACCGCCGCCGGCCCGGCGAGCCCGAGGAGGGCCCGCCCGAGCCCATCCGCCGCCGCCCGAGCCCGCGTTCGCCCGCCGCCTCCCGCGCCGGCCTCCGCCGCCGGCCGCCGCGCTGCCCCGCCGCGTCGCCTCTCCGCCGGCCCCGGCCACCCGCGCCGCCGCCGCGCCGGGGTCCGCCGCCGGCGCCGCCGCCCGCCGGTGCCACCGCCTCCTTCCTCCCTCCGGCCTCCCTCTCCTCCGGCCGTCGCCGGCGAGGCCGAGCCCGAGCCCCTCGAGCAGGCCCGATCCAGATCCGTGCGTGGTACTGTAGCACGTTGACTTCCTCTTCCCCCCCAAAATTTCCTGTCTTTGTATTTGTACAGCATATGCCCATGTTCATCGTTGCACAACTCCTTGCATGTAGCTCCGATTCGTGCGTGTAATATGTCAAATTGTTCGCCTCGTGATGCTCTACATTTTGTTCAATTGCATCATGTTCATTAAAGGTCATCTTGATGCCCAAATCTCTGTTGGAAGAGGGCTAGTTGCTGTTATCCTCTGGTTCTTAACAGAACTTGGAGAATTGTCATTTTTGTATCTTTAAATCTGTGCATCTTATGGGAATGAGCTCTACATGTGTTTTATTTTATGCCATGCCATCTGTCCAAGGGTGTATGCCATGTATTTTTGTGATCTCTCTAGTGACTAGCACAAGCATGCAAAGTAGGCTCCGTAATGTTTCTGATTTCAGGGACTTAGTGATTTCTCTAAGTCCTTGTCTGCTGTTATTTTGTTGCCATGTAAACTTGATGCTACAGAGAGATCCATGCATATTTTGGTGATGTTCAGTAAGGATGTTTTGTAGCTATAGTTGTAGTTGATCCATTCCTGCCCTTGTTTGCAATTATGGACTGCCATAACATCACTCAATCTTGCTCTACTTTTGCCATAAAATATTTCTGGAAGATTATTAACATGATATGCTATTTTGCCAAGCTTGTTGTAGTTGATCCATACATGCTATGCTTTTGTTCTTGCCATGGATAGCTTCATAAACATGCCATCTTGCTGTAGGTATGGTTGTTTTGTCATGCATTGATTTGTGGTGAGTGCATCAAGCTCACCAACATGCCTTCATATTATTATTTCTGCCATGCTCTGTTTTCTGCTAAGTCTGAAACCTGTTAACGAAACTTGCTATGTTTACATGCTTGCCATCATATCTTCTGGTCCTTTTTGGCTTATGGTCAGTAAGATACTTTTTTCATATGCATTTAGTAGAATACTTCCATGCCTTGTTTTGCTATGTTAAGTTCCTGTAGCATGTTGATTTCGTGCTCTGAACATTGCTACCTGATGCTGTTTTCTGCCATGTCCAGTATTTTCACTAAGTCTGTGATCCTGTTATCTTTTGCACTTTTGCCATGCTTGTTTGAGCTTGATATGTTGTGATCTAGCCGTAGCTCAGTGTTCATCTTTTGTCAAGCGTCTCCTGTAGATTACTGTCATATGCTTTGTTGCTATGTTGGAGTGCTGTAGCATTGTTGCTTGTGGCATTTTAAGTGCTATCATGCTGTTAATCGCAGATTCGTGTCATTCTTGTTTTGCTTGCCATTTGCAAACCGTGCATCCGTTTCCGGTGATCTTTATATCGATTTCGACCGAAATCATCTCATCTTTCCAGTGGCATGCTTGGTTTGCCAAGTTACTGCCTTGTTCATCATTTTCCTTCCGGAGCACGCATATGCATCGCATATCATATCTTGCATATCATACATGTTTTGCATCATGTTGCTTGTGCATTTCTCGTGGTTGATAGTGGTTCTGTTTATTTGTGTTCTTGTCTTGGGTAGAGCCGGGAGACGAGTTCGTGAACGAGGAACCTGTTGAGTACGCTTACGAGGATCAAGCTTTCGACAACTCTGAGAACCTTGCAGGCAAGATGACCACCCCTCGAAATCACTTCTATCTTTGCTTTGCTAGTTGTTCGCTCTATTGCCATGCCGCGCTACCTATCACTTGCTATATCATGTCTCCCATTTTGCCATGTCAGCCCCTAACCTTCCTTTCCTAGCAAACTGTTGTTTGGCTAAGTTACCGCTTTTGCTCAGCCCCTCTTATAGCGTTGCTAGTTGCAGGCGAAGTTGAAGTTTGTTCCATGTCGGAACATGGATATATTGGGATATCACAATATCTCTTATTTAATTAATGCATCTATATATATTTGGTAAAGGGTGGAAGGCTCGGCCTTATGCCTGGTGTTTTGTTCCACTCTTGCCGCCCTAGTTTCTGTGATACCAGGATTATGTTCCTCGAGTTTGCGTTCCTTACACGGTTGGGTGATTTATGGGACCCCCTTGACAGTTCGCCTTGAATAAAACTCCTCCAACAAGGCCCAACCTTGGTTTTACCATTTGCGACCTATGCCTTTTTTCCCCCAGGTTTTCTAGAGCCCGAGGGTCATCTTTATTTTAAACCCCCGGGCCAGTGCTCCTCTGAGTATTGGTCCAAACTGTCAGTCGCCGGTGGCCACTAGGGGCAACTCTGGGCTGGCCTATCGGAAGCTTGGACAATCCGGTGTGCCCTGAGAACGAGATATGTGCAGCTCCTATCGGGATTTGTCGGCACATTCTGGTGGCTTTGCTGGTCTTGTTTTACCATTGTTGAAATGTCTTGTAAACCGGGATTCCGAGACTGATCGGGTCTTTCCGGGAGAAGGTTTATCCTTCGTTGACCGTGAGAGCTTATGATGGGCTAAGTTGGGACACCCCTGCAGGGTATTATCTTTCGAAAGCCGTGCCCGCGGTTATGAGGCAGATGGGAATTTGTTAATGTCCGGTTGTAGAGAACTTGTCACTTGACCCAGTTAAAATACATCAACTGTGTGTTTAGCCGTGATGGTCTCTTCTCGGCGGAGTCCGGGAAGTGAACACGGTCTGAGTTATGTATGACGTAAGTAGGAGTTCAGGATCACTTCTTGGTCATTGCTAGATGACGACCGTTCCGTTGCTTCTCTTCTCGCTCTCATTTGCGTATGTTAGCCACCATATATGCTTATTGCCGCTGCAGCTCCACCTCTTTACATCATCCTTTCCTATAAGCTTAAATAGTCTTGATCTCGCGGGTGTGAGATTGCTGAGTTCTCGTGACTCACAGATTCTACCAACACAGTTGCAGGTGCCGATGATGCCAGTGCAGATGATGGGGTCGATCTCAAGTGGGAGTTCGACGAGGAACGTGGTCGTTACTATGTGTCTTTTCCTTATGATCAGTAGTGGAGCCCACTTGGGACGATCGGGGATCTAGCATTTGGGGTTGTCTTATTTTCATCTGGATTTTGACCTTAGTCGGTCTATATGTTTGTATTCTGGATGATGTATGATTTATATTCATGTATTGTGTGAAGTGGCGATTGTAAGCCAACTCTTTATCCCATTCTTGTTCATTACATGGGATTGTGTGAAGATGACCCTTCTTGCGACAAAACCACTATGCGGTTATGCCTCTAAGTCATGCCTCGACACGTGGGAGATATAGCCGCATCGTGGGCGTTACAATGGCGGAAGGAGCTCATCAACCTTCCGAACTGGACGCCTCCGGCGAGTAAGGGCATTCCGCCTCCTCCTCCGCCTCCTCCTCCGGCGAGTGATCAGGGCACTCAGCCTCCTTCTCTGGTGCGTGGCGGCACTCCGCCTCCTCCTCCGCCTCCTCCTCCGGCGAGTGATCAGGGCACTCAGCCTTCTTCTCCGGCGCGTGGCGGCACTCCGCCTCCTTCTCCGCCCGCGCCGGCGCGCCCGAGCAGCCAGCCTCCTCCTTCTCCGCCTCGTCAGCAAGGGCGGAAGAGACCTGCCGCCGCTCCGGCTGCTCCGGGCGTCGTAGTCCTTCTCCTCCGCCTCGTAAGCAAGGAAAGAAGACAGCCGCAGCCGCTCCGTCTGCTCTGCCAGCGTCTAGCAGTACATCCAGAGGCGGGAGGCAATACAGATTTGGTCCTTCTCTGAAGACTCCAGAGAAGTTACCATACAAGAGGACCGAGGAGGAAACCACGAATATCATGCAAGCCGAAGTGACGAACTTCTTTGAAGGGGTGAATGCAAAGAAACATCCACCTCCGGAGGAGAAGGTAGATCCGGTGAAAGCAAAGCGCACTCTGGCTGCCCTGACAAAACCACCAATGTCTCCGCCGAAAGGCAACTATGAGCGCATTATTGCTAAGACATTTGTCGAACCGGAGCGGTCGGGAAGTACTGTCAGTGATCAAAGGTTAAAAGAACGACGAGCTGGGAAAAAAATTGCCCAGCTCGGCGAACAAGCGAACCAATCGTGCCCCCCGCTCAAGGTGTCTAGCGACATCGTCGCTAATGATCCGAGGATGGTGGCCGGTTATAGCAATCTTGGAGATTACCTGCCCGATGATGTACATTATGATTTCTTGGAGGTGGACGAACACAAATAGCATTACGGGAAGCCTCTCGTCAAAGATGAAAGATCTCTAACAACGATGATGCGAAGATTACATGATTGGTACATGAAAACCTGCAGAGAATCTGGGGGGAGGGATACTTTGGTGCTGAGAGTTAAAGAGGAGCATGGCCTCGTTGGAATTGAACTGTTGAATGTTCCATTTGAGGAGTTCTTCCAGTTTTTCAATCAAAAGGCCCTCGATAAATCAACGGTCACTTGCTACTGTCTGTAAGTAGTACTACTTCTGTCATTAAGTCTCTCTATATAGGTCAGCTCTTTCATTGCATGTATTTATAATTATCCTCACTATATTATGCAGATTGAAGATCGCCGAATTGAAGAAAAGACAAATCGGTGATATTGGATTCATTAACACAAATCTCATAGATGCAACTGAGGTTAAATATCATGCCGAAAATACCGAGGCCAACTTGCTACGATCGTTGGTAATAAATGAAAACAAAGATATAATACTCTTTCCTTACAACTTCAAGTGAGTGTTACTGTCTTGTGCATATTCGGTTTCCCTTATTAGTCCAGGTTATAGTAATGTAATTGATGACTTATGCATGCGTGCGCAGCTTCCACTATATTCTCCTAGAGATTAAGCTTGAGCAGGGAGTAGTAACCGTCTTAGACTCGAGACGAAAAGATCCCCAGGACTATGCGGACATGACTCAAATGCTCGAGAAGTAAGTTAAATCGATCATTATCCACCATATCAGCAACTTTGTTCATTTCCTGATATCAAGTAATTGTTTTCTTTCTCTGGCAGGGTTTGGAGAAAATTCACCAAAAAAGCTCCGGGACTGCCGAAGAAGCTACAATTTAGACACCCGAATGTAAGTACTATAGTAGCATGTTCCGCGCATCTCCTAGTGATTCAAGCGCTAGTTTCATCAATACCATTTAGCATGCTTGCTTATCAGTTTGATTGACCTCTATTTCTGGTAAAGTGGTTGTGGCAGGAACAAGGGAATGATTTCTGTGGATACTACGTTTGCGAGTCCATCCGCCACACGACCTGTGAGCGGGGCTACTCTGACGAACAATATTTATTACCATCATTTGTGTTGAGTTTCATTTATTCATATATATATATATATATATATATATATATATATATATATGTATGTATTGACCCCCTTCTTCAAATTAGATCTTTCGGATGCGGGATGAACTCCTAGCACCAGATCGTATGCGAGAAATTCAAGAGGAATTGGCGGCATTCTTCCTTGACCACGTGATCGCTGAAGATGGAGAATACCATGTGGACCTTGACTTTGTATATAATTAGGAGATTATATTGTAAGAGATAATTATTGTATATATGTAGCCAGTAGTGTTGGATAGATATACGAGAACTTGTTGTTCGACCCATCTCCCAGAGAAGGAGAGGTGGTCGATATCACTTCTCTCTGTATGCATATGTTCATGACGATCTTCTGTTTCCTTCATTTTCTTACTAGCTAGCGTGTCTAGTCCTCTCTATATATACGTATATAGTACGTAGCGTCGACCAAGCACGGAGATAAGAGAGGACACTTCTCTCTATTAATTAGCTAGCTAACACAGTATATGAAACACCTAAATTAACCCCCCAAAACCCCTAAACCACCCCTTTCAAAAAAACAAAAACCCCAGCCCCTGAAATGCTGACGTGTGGATGCCTATTGGTCCCGGTTAGTGCCACCAACCGGGACCAAAGGCCCTCCTGCCTGGGCTCGCGGCACCGGCCACGTGGAGGCCTATCTGTCCCGGTTCGTGTAAGAACCGAGACTAAAGGGCTAGGGCATTAGTAACGACCCTTTAGTCCCGGTTCAAAAGCCGGGACAAAAGGCCCTTACCAACCGGGACAGATGACCCTTTTTTCTACTAGTGGACAAAGGGGGTCGCCGGGTGAAGGAAATATGCCCTGGAGGCAATAATAAAGTTATTATTTATTTCCTTATTTCATGATAAATGTTTATTATTCATGCTAGAATTGTATTAACCAAAAACTTAGTACATGTGTGAATACATAGACAAAACAAAGTGTCCCTAGTATGCCTCTACTTGACTAGCTCGTTTATCAAAGATGGTTATATTTCCTAACCATAGACATGTGTTGTCATTTGATGAACGGGGTCACATCATTAGGAGAATGATGTGATGGACAAGATCCATTCGTTAGCTTAGCATTATGATCGCTACAGTTTCATTGCTATTGCTTTCTTCATGACTTATACATGTTCCTCAAACTATGAGATTATGCAACTCTCGAATACTGGAAGAACACTTTGTGTGCTATCAAACGTCACAACGTAAATGGGTGATTATAAAGATGCTCTACAGGTGTCTCCGAAGGTATTTGTTGGGTTGGCATAGATTGAGAGGATTTGTCACTCCGTGTTTCGGAGAGGTATCTCTGGGCCCTCTCGGTAATACTCATCATTATAAGCCTTGCAAGCAATGTGACTAATGAGTTAGTTGCGGGATGAAGTATTGCAGAACGAGTAAAGAGACTTGCCGGTAACGAGATTGAACTAGGTATGAGGATACCGACGATCGAATCCCGGGCAAGTAACATACCGATGACAAAGGGAACAACGTATGTTGTTATGCGGTTTGACCGATAAAGATCTTCGTGGAATATGTAGGAGCCAATATGAGCATCCAGGTTCCGCTATTGGTTATTGACCGGAGATGTGTCTCGGTCATGTCCACATAGTTCTCGAACCCGTAGGGTCCGCACGCTTAACGTTCGATGACGATTTGTATTATGAGTTATGTGTTTTGATGACCGAAGTTTGTTCGGAGTCCCGGATGAGATCACAGACGTAACGGGGAGTCTCGAAATGGTCGAGACACAAAAATTGATATATTGGACCATGTTATTCGGACACCGAAAGTGTTCCGGATAGTTTCGGGTAAAAACAGAGTGCTAGAGGGGTTACAGCTGGAACCCCCCGGGGGAACTAATGGGCCACCATGGGCCTTATTGGAGAGAGAGGAGGGCCGCCAGGGCAGGCCGCGCCCCCACCCCCCTTAGCAGTCCGAATTGGACAAGGGAAAGGGGGGTGGCACCCCCTTTCCTACTCCCTCTCCCTCTCCTTCCTTCCCCCTCTCTTCCTTGTGGAGGAATCCTACTAGGAGTAGTAGTCCTAGTAGGACTCCCTCTCCTTGGGTGCGCCCCTAGGGCCGGCCGACCTCCCGCTCCCTCCTTTATATACGGGGGCAGGGGGCACCCTAGAACACACAAGTTTCTCTTAACCGTGTGCGCTGCCCCCCTTCACAGTTACACACCTCGATCATATCGCAGTAGTGCTTAGGCGAAGCCCTGCACCAGTAACTTCATCATCACTGTCACCATGTCGTTGTGCTGACGGAACCCACCCTCGTCCTCAACTGGATCAAGAGCACGAGGGTCGTTATCGAGCTGAACGTGTGCTGAACGCGGAGGTGCCGTACGTTCGGTACTTGGATCGGTTGGATTGCGAAGAACTTCGACTACATCAACCATGTTACTAAACGCTTCCGCTTTCGGTCTACGAGGGTACGTGGACACACACTCCCCTCTCGTCGCTATGCATCTCCTGATAGATCTTGCGTGATCGTAGGATTTTTTTTGAAATTACTGCGTTCCCAATAGTGGCATCCGAGCCAGGTCTATGCGTAGATGTTATATGCACGAGTAGAAGACAAAGATTTGTGGGCGATAATAGTCATACTGCTTACCAGCAACGTCTTACTTTGATTCGGCGGTATTGTTGGATGAAGCGGCCCGGACCGACATTACATGACCGTGTTCATGAGACTGGTTCTACCGACGTGCTTCGCACACAGGTGGCTAGTGGGTGTACGTTTCTCCAACTTTAGTTGAATCGAGTTTGACTACGCTCGGTCCTTGTTGAAGGTTAAAACAGCACACTTGACGAAAAATCGTTGTGGTTTTGATGCGTAGGTAAGAACGGTTCTTGCTAGAAGCCCGTAGCAGCCACGTAAAACTTGCAACAACAAAGTAGAGGACGTCTAACTTGTTTTTGCAGGGCTTGCTGTGATGTGATATGGTCAAGACATGATGTGGTATAATTTGTTGTATGAGATGATCATGTTTTGTAACAAAGTTATCGGCAAGTGGCAGGAGCCGATATTGTTGTCGCTTTATTGTATGCAATGCAATCGCCATCTAATTGTTTTACTTTATCACTAAGCGGTAGCGATAGTCGTAGCAGCAATAGTTGGTGAGATGACAACGATGCTACGATGGAGATCAAGGTGTCGCGCTGATGACGATGGAGATCATGACGATGCTTCGGTGATGGAGATCATGAGCACAAGATGATGATGGCCATATCATGTCACATATTTTGATTGCATGTGATGTTTATCTTTTATGCGTCTTATTTTGCTTAGAACGGCGGTAGCATTACAAGATGACCCCTTACTAAATTTCAAGGTATAAGTGTTCTCCCTGAGTATGCACCTTTGCTACAGTTCATCGTGCTGAGATACCACGTGATGATTGGGTGTGATAAGCTCTACGTTCACATACAACCGGTGCAAGCCAGTTTTGCACACGCAGAATACTCGGGTTAAACTTGACGAGCCTAGCATATGCAGATATGGCCTCGGAACACTAAGACCAAAAGGTCGAACGTGAATCATATAGTAGATATGATCAACATAGTGATGTTCACCATTGAAAGCTATTCCATCTCACGTGATGATCGGACATGGTTTAGTTGATTTGGATCACGTGATCATTTAGATGACTAGAGGGATGTCTATCTAAGTGGGAGTTCTTAAGTAATATGATTAATTGAAATTTAATTTATCATGAACTTAGTCATGATAGTTATTTTGCATGTCTATGTTATTGTAGATCAATGGCCCGTGCTACCGTTCCTTCGAATTTTAATGCGTTCCTAGAGAAAGCTAAGTTGAAAGATGATGGCAGCAACTACACGGACTGGGTCCGTAACTTGAGGATTATCCTCATTGCTGCACAGAAGAATTACGTCGTGGAAGCACCGCTAGGTGCTAGGCCTGCTGCAGACGCTACTGATGATGTTAAGAACGTCTGGCAGAGCAAAGCTGATGACTACTCGATAGTTCAGTGTGCCATGCTTTACGGCTTAGAATCGGGACTTCAAAGACGTGTTGAACGTCATGAAGCATATGAGATGTTCCAAGAGTTGAAGTTAATATTTCAAGCAAATGCCCGCGTTGAGAGATATGAAGTCTCCAACAAGTTCTATAGCTGCAAAATGGAGGAGAATAGTCCTGTCAGTGAACACATACTCAGAATGTCTGGATACCATAACCACTTGACTCAGCTGGGAGTTAATCTTTCTGATGATAGTGTCATCGACAGAGTTCTTCAATCACTGCCACCAAGCTATAAAGGCTTCATGATGAACTATAATATGCAAGGGATGAACAAGACAATTCCCGAGCTCTTCGCAATGCTAAAGGCTGCGGAGGTAGAAATCAAAAAGGAGCATCAAGTGTTGATGTTCAACAAGACCACTAGTTTCAAGAAAAAGGGCAAAGGGAAGAAGGGGAACTTCAAGAAGAACGGCAAGAAAGTTGTTGCTCAAGAGAAGAAACCTAAGTCTGGACCTAAGCCTGAAACTGAGTGCTTCTACTGCAAAGGGACTGGTCACTGGAAGCGGAACTGCCCCAAGTATTTGGCGGATAAGAAGGATGGCAAAGTGAAAGGTATATTTGATATACATGTTATTGATGTGTACCTTACTAATGCTCGTAGTAGCGCCTGGGTATTTGATACTGGTTTTGTTGCTCATATTTGCAACTCAAAACAGGGGCTACGGATTAAACGAAGATTGGCTAATGACGAGGTGATGATGCGTGTGGGAAATTGATAGAGGCAAAGGTGTCCCGTCTTTCGATGAGATGATGAATATCGCTTTGATGGAAGTCGACTTTGACGATCCGACTACGAACGTGCGAGGACGTCGCGCCTTAGCAATCGCTAAACCAACTCCGAGAGGTTATCGACCACGCCGGAGCACGATCAACCTGACCACGAGGGTCTGTTTCCTGCGAGCAAACGAAGAACAGGCAAGAAACTGAGATTGCAATCTGGATATTGCGAATATAAGATGAAAGCTTTATTGATCAAGGTGGGGTTCTGTGACGCCTTTGTCTGGTCGCTGAACACAAACGAAGTACGCGAAGTTGCAGCTATGGCGAACTTTTAATCTAAACAAAACCCAAAGTCTAAACGATGCCCTAAGGGCTGTATATATGGAGGAAGAGGGGGGGAATTTCGTGGCCCTTGAGGAAGGGGTCCGAAACCAACCCTATCTCTTGTTTCCCCACACATACGGACTCTAAAAACAGCCTATACTTATGTATTTTGAAATTACATGGGCCTGGCCCAATAATAAGGTGACGCAGCACCTAGAATAGCCTCTGGACGAAAGTTATGAAGTAGCATCTTGTATATTTCGTCCAAGGCTTCATGCACGCATTATGGTGGCTTCAACGTCCTGAAATCATCACTTGTAACTCCGTTCTTGTTCCCCATGCGCTTGACGCATAATCTCCTTCGTCTCCTCTGGATTGGTACGGTATGGTGCACGGTTGGGTAGCGATGCACCGGGAATTAAGTCAATTTGATGCTCAATCCCTCGAATAGGTGGTAATCCCGGTGGCACGTCTTGTGGGAAGACGTCAGCGAACTCCTGCAAAATGTGAGTGACAGCAGGGGGCAAAGAGGAAGGCACGTCCTCGAATGAAAATAATGCCTCTTTGCACACAAAAGCATAGCAAACAGATTTGCTGAAATCTAGTTCATCAATATCAGATTTTGTGGCAAGTAAACATGCACTTTTCAATTTAATTTCAGAAACAACACTAGATGGTTTATTATTAGGTTTCATTTGTTGCTCAAATTCCTTTGCCACAATCTGATTTTCACTCTTATTTTTCTCCTGTTTTGCTTTATTAGCTCTATTAATGTCATCTTTCAAAATGGAATCAGGAGTCATAGGAAGCAAAGTAATATTTTTATCCTTATGAACAAGAGTATACTGATTGTTTCTACCATGGTGTACAGAATTTTTATCAAATTGCCATGGTCTACCTAGTAATAAGGAACATGCTTGCATGGGTACCACATCACAATCAACATAATCAGCATATGTAGAGATACTAAAATGCACACGAACAGTACGTGTTACCTTAACCTTGCCGCTGTTGTTGAACCATTGGATGTAGTAAGGATGTGGATGTGGTCTTGTGGTGAGAGATAGCTTCTCCACCATCTCCATGCTAGCCAAGTTGTTACAGCTCCCTCCATCTATGATGACGCGAACAGAACGTTCCTTCACAACTCCCTTTGTATGGAACAAATTATGCCTCTGATTTTGCTCTGCTTGTGTGACCTGCACACTCAAAACACGTTGAGCAACTAAACATTCATACCTGTCAGCGTCTTCAGGAGCCATGTATTGCGTCTCATTTTCAGAATCATCTCCACCATGTTCTTCACGTGTAATAAGAGCCAAAGTCTCCTCATCATAGTCACTAGCGGACTCATACCCACCATCCTCAGTAGCAATCATGACACGCTGAGATTTGCATTCTCTCGCAAAATGTCCTCTTCCCTTACAACGACGACAAATAATATCACTTGTGTGCCCTGTCGATGCCATGGAAGAAGAAGAGCTCTGCACAGGCCCGGCAGGTGTGCTCTTGGCAGAGAGTGGTGGTTGTGCCTGCTTTCTTGTATCACGGCTGGAGGTGGCACCTGATGGAGGTGATGGTGAAGTGGAAGTAGAAGATGCACGCGGTGTCCATGATGAAGGTCGACCTGCAGAAAAGTTAGTTCGCGCCAATGGCTGTCGATCCTGCACTTCACGTTCAGCTTTACAAGCAAGATGGAATAAACGAGTGATATTATTATAATCCTTATACTCTAGAATGGTCTGAATCTCTTTATTTAATCCACCCATAAAACGTGCAAGCATAGCTTCATTCTCCTCAACAATACCACATCTAATCATGCCAGTTTGTAATTCCTGATAATATTCTTCTACAGAATTTTTTCCTTGTCTTAAACGCTGCAATTTTTGAAGTAATTCACGTTGATAATATGGTGGAACCCAACGAGTACGCATAGCAGTTTTCAAAGCAGCCCAAGTAGCTGGAACAGGATATAATCTACAATGTTCAGACCACCAAACACATGCAAAGCTAGTGAAAGCACAAACAGCAGCAGGAACACGTCTCTCCTCAGGATATTGTAAACATGTAAATCGTTGTTCAGTTTCTAACTCCCAAGTAAGATATATATCAGGAACATATCTACCCTCAAACGGTGGAATATTCAATTTCAGTTTAGGGAGATGGTCATGATCTCGTACCTGAGGTGGTGGTGCCGGCCTACCGTTGCGAATATATACCTGAGGTCGACCTGCTGGTGGTGGTGCTGGTGGCTGCACGTAGTTCTGATTTTGATCAACCTCATCCTCATAATCGCCCGCATAATCGTCATCCTCCTCAGCCGCCGCAGGAGCAGGAGCCAAAGAAGCATCAACAGTAGGGACAGCAGCACCCGAATTTTGACCAATCTCAATTGGAACGCGCTGTGCCCGTCCCACTTGATTTGGAAGGCGGCGTTGGAGATGTGGTTGTTGTTGTTGTAGAGGTGCGACATGTGCAGCCGGTGGTGGTTGGGGAAGACGCTTTAGTAATTCAGTAAACTTGTTATCCAGCTTTGTCTCAAACGACTTCTCCACGGCATCTATCTTCTCCATAGCCTCTTCAAATCTGTTTAGCACATCTCCCACCTGGCCACTCATCATTTGCTGAAATTTATCATGCAACTCCTTGTTCGTCATGTTCGCCCAATCAGTCTCATCGGCTTGTGAACCTGCCATGGTTAGCAGCAATAGAAACACAAAAGAATATGATCCTGCAGACTACTAGAAGTGGTGGGATGGTGGTGTGTCACAAAACCTTCAAGCGAATCTCAAATTCTTACCAGTTCTTACCCAGCAGCAGGTGGTGATCGGCAACCGTTGTAGTCAAAAACTCTCAAAGCTTGGATATAGCGATTACCAGGGAGAGTCAAACGCACGATGTAGACTTATGTGGAGCTGGGAAGGCTTATAATATGGTAGCAAAATGGTAAGCAATAATCAATTCAGAGATGCAAAGTTGAATAAACGCTCAACGACGGTACTGTGCTGGTCCTAGGCTAGACCGTGCTAGAGACGCGAGCCTAGAACACTAACAAAATCACGGCGCTGCACGTAAACAAGGGAAAAGCACACTCAGGAATTTTTTTTTTCGCTCTTTTTTTTTTGCGCTCTTTTTTTTTTGCGCTCCTCCTTTTTTTTTTTTTTTGCGAAAAAAAATCACTATAATGGCGAGTGTCTCAAAACTCTTCCCAGGTCAAACTGACAGGATGGGCACAAAATTTTTTGACTATTTTTTTTTTCGGAAATCAGGGCAGCGACGACGAAAAAGTGCGACAAAAAATCACTATGATGGCGAGTGTCTCAAAACACTACCCGGGGCCTAAAAATAGGATAGGGAAAAAATATTTTGGGTTGCCGAAATTTTGGCCTAAAAACTGCCCGGGGGTCTCCAGACTTTTTTTTTTTTTTTTTCCAGACTTTTTTTTTTTTTCCGAGACCTACTCAGGCAAGGAAACACGAAACGGAAAATATGTGGATCTCTAAAACAAACCGACTATGAAAAGAACTCGGATTGGTGGTGGATATATGGCGGTAGTATATGGCAGCGGTGGTGGTATATGGATACGGATTCAAAGCGGTGGCGGATAAGCAATGGTGGTAGATGGCAAGGCGATGATGATGGTGTGGCGGCGGCGTGACAACTTATGACCAGAACTCGAAACTCTAAAAGACTAGACTCTAAGACCAGCAACTTGACACGACGATGCAACCGCAAATTCAACAAAGCAAAAACCCTAAAAAGATTATGCAAAGGCTCAAATTGGTTCGGATATGATGAACTAACCCTAAATTTTTTTTTGTGGCTTTTTCGTGGACTGTAGGTATGAAGAACAGACTCGATCTAAACTACGAAAAACTGTAAAATCTCACCGAACAACCTGGAAATCTGATACCACTTGATAGAGGCAAAGGTGTCCCGTCTTTCGATGAGATGATGAATATCGCTTTGATGGAAGTCGACTTTGACGATCCGACTACGAACGTGCGAGGACGTCGCGCCTTAGCAATCGCTAAACCAACTCCGAGAGGTTATCGACCACGCCGGAGCACGATCAACCTGACCACGAGGGTCTGTTTCCTGCGAGCAAACGAAGAACAGGCAAGAAACTGAGATTGCAATCTGGATATTGCGAATATAAGATGAAAGCTTTATTGATCAAGGTGGGGTTCTGTGACGCCTTTGTCTGGTCGCTGAACACAAACGAAGTACGCGAAGTTGCAGCTATGGCGAACTTTTAATCTAAACAAAACCCAAAGTCTAAACGATGCCCTAAGGGCTGTATATATGGAGGAAGAGGGGGGGAATTTCGTGGCCCTTGAGGAAGGGGTCCGAAACCAACCCTATCTCTTGTTTCCCCACACATACGGACTCTAAAAACAGCCTATACTTATGTATTTCGAAATTACATGGGCCTGGCCCAATAATAAGGTGACGCAGCACCTAGAATAGCCTCTGGACGAAAGTTATGAAGTAGCATCTTGTATATTTCGTCCAAGGCTTCATGCACGCATTATGGTGGCTTCAACGTCCTGAAATCATCACTTGTAACTCCGTTCTTGTTCCCCATGCGCATGCCATCATCTCCATGCTTGTTCTTGCTCCAATGTTCATCCTTCTCAAAGCTAGGCCCTTCATTTGTAAGCAAAACAAATGTATCCAATTTAGGCAGCATCATATTCTCATGAACATTAGAATCATTAGCAAGAAACGAAAGTACCTGGTAATTTAATTGGCGTGCGCGAGCTCTAGTAATTGGTCCAGTATGTATAGCAGCAGGGCCTGTGGGTGTAATAATTGTATTGATGTCCTCATCAGAAATGGTTCCAAGGTCGATGTGATCACCGTCGGCACGCTACCTCTACATCTACCTTCAGGATTAGTTTTAGACCTAAATAATTGTAATTTGGTGCCAGCGTTGAGCATGAACATTATATCTGGATCTTGTTTGATGCGAGACGGTTATTTATTTAAATCAGAGAATAATGGTTGTTCTATTTATATGAGTAATATCTTTTATGGTCGTGCACCCTTGCTGAGTGGTCTATTTTTGTTGAATCTCGATCGTGATGATACACATGTTCATAATACTGAAACCAAAAGATGCAAAGTTGATAATGATAGTGCAACTTATTTGTGGCACTGCCGTTTAGGTCATATCGATATAAAGCACATGAAGAAACTCCATACTGATGGACTTTTGGAATCACTTGATTATGAATCACTAGGTGCTTGTGAACCGTGCCTCATGGGCAAGATGACTAAAACTCCGTTCTCCGGAACAATGGAACAAGCTACTAACTTATTGAAAATAATACATACCCATGTATGTGGTCCAATGAGTGTTGAGGCTCGTGGCGGTATCGTTATTTTCTTACCTTCACAGATGATTTGAGCAGATATGGTTATATCTACTTAATGAAGCATAAGTCTGAAACATTTGAATAGTTCAAAGAATTTCAGAGTGAAGTGGAAAATAATCGTAACAAGAAAATAAAGTTTCTACAATCTGATCGTGGAGGTGAATATTTGAGTTACGAGTTTGGTCTTCATTTGAAACAATGTGGAATAGTTTCACAACTTACGCCACCTGGAACACCACAGCGAAATGATGTGTCCAAACGTCGTAACCGTACTTTATTGGAAATGGTACGATCTATGATGTCTCTTACTGATTTACCGCTATCATTTTGGGGTTATACTTTAGAGACGGCTGCATTCACTTTAAATAGGGCACCATCAAAATCCGTTGAGACGATGCCTTATGAACTGTAGTTTGGCAAGAAACCAAAGTTGTCGTTTCTTAAAGTTTGGGGCTACGATGCTTATGTGAAAATCTTCAACCTGATAAGCTCGAACCCAAATCGGAGAAGTGTGTCTTCATAGGATACCCAAAGGAAACTGTTGGGTACACCTTCTATCACAGATCCGATGGCAAAATATTCATTGCTAAGAATGGATCCTTTCTAGAGAAGGAGTTTCTCTCGAAAGAAGTGAGTGGGAGGAAAGTAGAACTTGATGAGATAATTGCACCTTCTCCCGAATTGGAAAGTAGTTTATCACAGAAATCCGTTCCAGTGATTCCTACACCAATTAGTGAGGAAGCTAATGATGATCATGAAACTTCAGATCAAGTTACTACAGAACCTCGTAGGTCTTGCAGAATACGGTCCGCACCAGAGTGGTATGGTAATCCTGTTCTGGAAGTCATGTTACTAGACCATGGTGAACCTGCGAACTATGAGGAAGCGATGATGAGCCCAAATTCCGCGAATGGGTTGAGGCCATGAAATCTGAGATGGGATCCATGTATGAGAACAAAGTATGGACTTTGGTGGATTTTCCCGATGATCGGCAAGCCATAGAAAATAAATGGATCTTGAAGAAGAAGACCGACGCTGACGGTAATGTTACTGTCTACAAAGCTCGACTTGTTGCAAAAGATTTTCGACAAATTCAAGGAGTTGACTACGACGAGACATTCTCACCCGTAGCGATGATTAAGTCTGTCTGAATCATTTTAGCAATTGCCGCATTTTATGATTATAAAATTTGGCAAATGGATGTCAAAACTGCATTCTTAATGGATTTCTGGAAGAAGAGTTGTATATGATGCAGCCAGAAGATTTTGTCGATCCAAAGGGTGCACAAAGTGTCCAAGCTCCAGCGATCCATTTATGGACTGGTGCAAGCCTCTCGGAGTTGGAATAAATGTTTTGATAGTGTGATCAAATCATATGGTTTTATAAAGACTTTTGAAGAAGCTTGTATTTACAAGAAAGTGAGTGGGAGCTCTGTAGCATTTCTAATATTATATGTCGATGACATATTGTTGATTGGAAATGATATAGAATTTTTATAGCATAAAGGGATACTTGAATAAAAGTTTTTCTATGAAAGACCTCGGTGAAGCTGCTTACATATTGGGCATCAAGATCTATAGAGATAGATCAAGACGCTTAACTGGACTTTCACAAAGCACATACCTTGATAAAGTTTTGAAGAAGTTCAAAATGGATCAGTTAAAGAAAGGGTTCTTGCCTGTGTTACAAGGTGTGAAGTCGAGTCAGACTCAATGCCCGACCACTGCAGGAGATAGAGGGAAAATAAAAGTCATTCCCTATGCCTCAGCCATATGTTCTATCATGTATGCAATGCTGTGTACCAGACCTGATGTGTGCCTTGCTATAAGTATAGCAGGGAGGTACCAAAGTAATCCCAGAGTGGAGCACTCGACAGCGGTCAAGAACATCATGAAATACCTGAAAAGTACTAAGGATATGTTTCTCGTTTATGGAGGTGACAAAGAGCTCGTCATAAACGGTTACGTCGATGCAAGCTTTGACACTGATCCGGATGACTCTAAGTCACAATCCGGATACATATTTTTATTGAATGGTGGAGCTGTTAGTTGGTGCAGTTCCAAGCAAAGCGTCGTGGTGGGATCTGCGTGTGAAGCGGAGTACATAGCTGCTTCGGAAGCAGAAAATGAAGGAGTCTGGATGAAGGAGTTCATATCCGATCTAGGTGTCATACCTAGTGCGTCGGGTCCAATGAAAATCTTTTGTGACAATACTGGTGCAATTGCCTTGGCAAAGGAATCCAGATTTGACAAGAGAACCAAGCACATCAAGAGACGCTTCAACTCCATCCGTCATCAAGTGTCGGAAGGAGACATAGAGATTTGCAAGATACATACGGATCTGAATGTTGCTGACCCGTTGACTAAGCCTCCTCCACGAGCAAAACATGATCAACACCAAAACTCCATGGGTGTTAGAATCATTACTTTGTAATCTAGATTATTGACTAGTGCAAGTGGGAGACTGAAGAAAATATGCCCTAGAGGTAATAATAAAGTTATGATTTATTTCCTTATTTCATGATAAATGTTTATTATTCATGCTAGAATTGTATTAACCGGAAACTTAGTACATGTTTGAATACATAGACAAAACAAAGTGTCCCTAGTATGCCTCTACTTGACTAACTCGTTTATCAAAGATGGTTATGTTTCCTAACCATAGACATGTGTTGTCATTTGATGAACGGGATCACATCATTAGGAGAATGATGTGATGGACAAGACCCATTCGTTAGCTTAGCATTATGATCGTTACAGTTTCATTGCTACTGCTTTCTTCATGACTTATACATGTTCCTCAGACTATGAGATTATGCAACTCCCGAATACCAGAAGAACACTTTGTGTGCTACACTAGTAGAAAACAGGGCTTTCGTTCGGGCCTGGCCAACCCATTAGTCCCGGTTCCGCATGAACCGGGACCCATGGGGTGCATTAGTCCCGGTTCGTGAGCCCAGGGGGCCGGCCGGGCCACATGGGCCACTGGTCCTGGTTCGTCTGGACCTTTTGGTCCCGGTTCAAGGCACAAACCGGGACCAATGCGCCTCGCCCCTGGCCCATGACCATTAGTCCCTGTTTGTGCCACAAACCGGGACTAAAGGGTTGGTCCTCGTTGCGGCCAGAGTTTAGTCCCACCTCGCCAACCGAAGGGCGCTCACACCAGTTTATAAGCCCGTCCCTCTCTGCCTTGTTGAGCTCCTCTCAAAATGAAAATAGATGCCCTTATACAGGGAATTTGACCTAAATTCAGAGTGAGTTTCTCTGAAATTCATAGAAATTTATTATGAATTTAGGTTGAATTTTCTCTATAAGCGCATCTATGCTCATTTTTTTATGTTGGGGTTGGCGATCTTTACAGACTTTTTGTGTGTTGAATATGCACCATTCAAAATTAGTCTCTGCTTTGAATGGTGCATTTTGAACACACAAAAAGTCAGGAGTTCAAATAAGTTTTAAAAAATGAAATCCCTTTGTAACAGACGAGTTTCCGTATGAAATCCTGATACTTTGAAAGAGATTGTCCGTTTTGTACACGAAGTGCATCCAGTTTTTGTCGTAACCCTCTCAACTTTCTTGCACATGCTATGTGGATGAAATGATGATACCATGCCAACTTTCAACCTTTTCAGAGTTCATTTGAAATGCTTTTCAATTTTAGGGTCTTATAGCTCAAAATAATTAGTAAATGCATGAAAAATAACAAATGAAGTCAGAAAGGATTGAAAAATGATGATGTGGCTTTGAATGGTGCATTTTGAACACAAAAAAGTCAGGAGTTCAAATAAGTTTAAAAAATGAAATCCCTTTGTAACAGACGAGTTTCCGTCTGAAATCCTAATACTTCGAAAGAGATTGTCCGTTTTGTACACGAAGTGCATCCAGTTTTTGCCGTAACCCTCTCAACTTTCTTGCACATGCTATGTGGATGAAATGATGATACCATGCCAACTTTCAACCTTTTCAGAGTTCATTTGAAATGCTTTTCAATTTTAGGGTTTTGTAGCTCAAAATAATTAGTAAATGCATGAAAAATAACAAATGAAGTCAGAAAGGATTGAAAAATGATGATGTTGCTTTGAATGGTGCATTTTGAACACACAAAAAGTCAGGAGTTCAAATAAGTTTTAAAAAATGAAATCCCATTGTAATAGACGAGTTTCCGGATGAAATCCTGATACTTTGAAAGAGATTGTCCGTTTTGTATACGAAGTGCATCCAGTTTTTGCCGTAAGCCTCTCAACTTTCTTGCACATGCTATGTGGATGAAATGATGATACCATGCCAACTTTCAACCTTTACAGAGTTCATTTGAAATGCTTTTCAATTTTAGGGTCTTATAGCTCAAAATAATTAGTAAATGCATGAAAAATAACAAATGAAGTCAGAAAGGATTGAAAAATGATGATGTGGCTTTGAATGGTGCATTTTGAACACACAAAAAGTCAGGAGTTCAAATAAGTTTTAAAAAATGAAATCCCTTTGTAACAGACGAGTTTCCGTATGAAATCCTGATACTTTGAAAGAGATTGTCCGTTTTGTACACGAAGTGCATCCAGTTTTTGCCGTAACCCTGTCAACTTTCTTGCACATGCTATGTGGATGAAATGATGATACCATGCCAACTTTCGACCTTTTCAGAGTTCATTTGAAATGCTTTTCAATTTTAGGGTCTTATAGCTCAAAATAATTAGTAAATGCATGAAAAATAACAAATGAAGTCAGAAAGGAATTGAAAAATGATGATGTGGCTTTGAATGGTGCATTTTGAACACACAAAAAGTCAGGAGTTCAAATAAGTTTTAAAAAATGAAATCCCTTTGTAACAGACGAGTTTCCGTATGAAATCCTGATACTTTGAAAGAGATTGTCCGTTTTGTACACGAAGTGCATCCAGTTTTTGCCGTAACCCTCTCAACTTTCTTGCACATTCTATGTGGTTGAAATGATGATACCATGCCAACTTTCAACCTTCTCAGAGTTCACTTGAAATGCTTTTCAATTTTATGGTCTTATAGCTCAAAATAATCAATAAATGCATGAAAAATAAGAAATGAAGTCAGAAAGGATTGAAAATTGATGATGTGGCTTTGAATGGTGCATTTTGAACACACAAAAAGTCAGGAGTTCAAATAAGTTTTAAAAAATGAAATCCCTTTGTAACAGACGAGTTTCCGTATGAAATCCCGATACTTTGAAAGAGATTGTCCGTTTTGTACACGAAGTGCATCCAGTTTTTGCCGTAACCCTCTCAACGTTCTTGCACATTCTATGTGGTTGAAATAATGATACCATGCCAACTTTCAACCTTCTCAGAGTTCATTTGAAATGCTTTTCAATTTTATGGTCTTATAGCTCAAAATAATCAATAAATGCATGAAAAATAAGAAATGAAGTCAGAAAGGGTTAAAAATTGATGATGTGGCTTTGAATGGTGCATTTTGAACACACAAAAAGTCAGGAGTTCAAATAAGTTTTAAAAAATGAAATCCCTTTGTAACAGACGAGTTTCCGTATGAAATCCTGATACTTTGAAAGAGATTGTCCGTTTTGTACACAAAGTGCATCCAATTTTTGCCGTAACCCTCTCAACTTTCTTGCACATGCTATGTGGATGAAATGATGATACCATGCCAACTTTCAACCTTTTCAGAGTTCATTTGAAATGCTTTTCAATTTTAGGGTCTTATAGCTCAAAATAATTAGTAAATGCATGAAAAATAACAAATGAAGTCATAAAGGAATTAAAAAATGATGATGTGGCCTTGAATGGTGCATTTTGAACACACAAAAAGTCAGGAGTTCAAATAAGTTTAAAAAAATGAAATCCCTTTGTAAGAGACGAGTTTCCGTATGAAATCCTGATACTTTGAAAGAGATTGTCCGTTTTGTAAACGAAGTGCATCCAGTTTTTGCCGTAACCCTCTCAACTTTCTTGAACATGCTATGTGGATGAAATGATGATACCATGCAAACTTTCAACCTTTTCAGAGTTCATTTGAAATGCTTTTATAAACTCTAATAGCAAAAGGAATCAACTAAAAAGCTTTTATAAACCTCTAGTATTTTCGTAAAGAATTAAAATATAAACTATTCAAATTTGGAAACTAATGGAGTAACAGAAAGTTTATAATTATTCTGAGCTAAAAGCAAAAAGAATAAAAAAATAAAGCAAAAATCAAAAGAAATAAATAATTCAAAAAACAAAAAAATACTGGAAAAAATAAAAAATGCTGCCTAATGGGCCACACGGCCTGCATACGACTAGAAACCCATCTGCACATGGGCCAGGATGCAGGCCCGCAGGCCCAATAGGCCCAACATGGCAGTGACAAGGGTAGGCATGTAATGCCTGCATATTAGAGAGGAGCTCAGCACCTGAGCTGCAACGCAACTTATAAACAGGTGCTGAGCTCTCTCAGCTAGCGAGGTGGGACTAAACTTCCCACCGCACCGCGCCAGCACATTAGTCCCGGTTGGTGGCTCCAACCGGAACCAATGCTCCCCTTTGGTCCCGGTTGGTGGCACCAACAGGGAACCAATGCCCACCCTTTAGTCCCGGTTGGTGCCACCAACCGGGACCAAAGCCCTCTGCTTCCCGCCCTTTGGGCTGGTGAAAAGAGGCCTTTGGTCCTGGTTGGTGCCACCAACTGGGACTAAAGGTGGCATTGGTCCCGGTTTGTGCGTCGAACCGGGACCAAAGCCTTTGCTATATAAGCCAGCACTTAGGAAATTTTCAGATTTCCATCGCCAGTTTCCCCCCGCCCGACGACGCCGCGAGCTCGATCTACGCCGCCAGGCTGCCCCGCCGCCGTCGCCGTCGCCCTCCGCCGCGCGCCCCCGAGCCGTGTCGCCCGTACGTCACCGCCGCCGTCGCCCTCCGCCGCGCGCCCCCGAGCCATGTCGCCCGTACGTCACCGTCGCCGTCGCCCTCCGCCCCCGGCCCGCCGCGGTCGCCGTCGCCCTCCGCCGCCCACGCCGTCGCCCTCCGCCGCCCGATGTGAGCCGCCGCCACGCCACGGCTCTGTTTATTTTTTTCATATAATTTGTATTATTTTCTTGTTCATTGCATTTTTTCAAATATATAATGTGTATATATATATATATATATATATGTATATATATATATATATATGTGGTAGCTATATGATGAATGGATGTGGCTATGTATGTATGAATATAATGTTCATAGAATTTTTTTGTTTATATACTTTTTTTCATATATGTATTAATTTTTTATTGAGGTTAATTATTAGTAGATATTGATTTTAGGTTAGTGCTTAGTAGTTGAACTAGTTGATTTAATAAAACTATTTTATTAAATTTTACTATATATAGAAGTAGTTTATTTTTAGTAAGAACTACTTTATTTTATATATTTATAGTAAGTGCTTACTAGTTGAACTAGTTGATTAATTAATAAAACTATTTTATTAAATTTTACTGTATATAAAAGTAGTTTATTTTTAGTAAGAACTACTTTATTTTATTTATTTATAGTAAGTGCTTAGTAGTTGAACTAGTTGATTAATTAATAAAACTACTTTATTTTATTTATAGTAAGTGCTTAATTAGTAGTTGAACTAGTTGATTTAACAAAACTAGTTTATTTTATTTTAGAAGTAGTTTATTTTTAGCAAGGAAATTAATAGAACTAGTTTGTTTTTTTGGTTAAAGCAATTATTCCCGCATCGACGTCGACGGTGCCTATCCCGCATCCTCGTCGTCGACTCGGCGGAGGAGGCCGGCTTGATCAGAGGGGCCATGTCCGGGACTGGGCTCCGCCGGGCTAGTTTTGGGAGGTGCTACCTTCCGGTGGGCGTAGGTTGGTGAGGAGCCAGCCCGTCGTTGACCCGATCCTTGTTTGTTGGCGGTCGCGTGGGCCAGTGACGGTGCCGAGGCTTCCGGACACCGCGGAGGTGGAACGTCACCGTGTCAGCGAGGAGGACCAGCACGTCCATCGCTACATGGTTGCGTTGGAGGGCAGGTTCGACAATACCTGGCAGGTTCTTCAGGGATCTCACTGGAGCTATGATCCTGTGATGGTTCCGTCCCTTTGGGTGTCCACCGCCCGCGCCGATACCCGTCGGGTCTACTGTTCTAGCTGTACTAGCGATGCTATATGTATGATAGTATTCGAGGTGTATTAGTGATAATATTCAACGATGTACGGACGCATGGAGATGATGTAGTTTTGCTTATAATTGAATGCATCCTAATTTGAATACTACTTTATTTTGTGATTTTATTTTGCTTATTGAATGCTCAAAGTGGAAAACTACTCCTACTTTGAATGCTAAAATTCGAGAGCACTATGATTAGTTGATAGCTTATAGGGTTTTTGTTTTCGCAGAAATCTAGGAGCCCCGGGCCCCTCCATCATCCCCGCCGCCGTCCCCGTCACCGCCCCCTTCGACATCGAGGTGAGACCAGCCAAATCGTCTTTTAGAAAGATAATTAAACGATATTTCGGGTTGACTGTAAGTCTGTCGAGTCTCCACCATATATGAGAGGACGAAGAATCCCGACTGTTGTCGTGGGGGTAGCTTCTCCTTCGTTCCCGTGTGCTACAATTTGGTGTAATGCACTCGAGAACGAAAGGAGGAGCTACCATCACCGACGGTCGCAAATGTCAGAGAGGAATCAGTGAGGGAGAGTTCCACCATATATATATGAGAGGACGAAGAATCCCGACTGTTGTCGTGGGGGTCGCTTCTCCTTTATTCCCGTGTGCTAGACATTTTGGTGTAATGCACTCGGGGACAAATGGAGGAGCGACCATCACCAACGGTCGAATGTATACACCACGTGAGCTGAGAGTTTTCAAGAAAAGACTCGACAAACCGATAGTCAACCCGTGATGAATAATAATGATCTAACTGAGGTTTTTAGTACATATATTTAATTGTAGACGTTTAATATTTGAATTATAAACATAGGAAATGTCGTACTCGGACGACGAAAGTCTCTTGGGGGAGTGCGACCGGTGCCACGACGACCGAGGTCAGTGCGACAGGCCTCACCTGGACGAAGATCGGCGCTTCAGTATTAAGCTGGAGGAGACCTTCGATGTTGAAACGGTACGCAACGACGACAAGTGTTATTTTTTCATAATTAAGCACGACTTCAACTATTTCAACATGTACTTTTCATCTTTTACAATTCGGCTAGCTTATCCCATGCCATGCAAGACGCTACGTCTTGGAGAGGATGGGTTTTGAAGACCATGAAAGTATGGAAACAAAGAAAATTCACCTAAGGACCCATCATGATATAGATTTTGAAGTAAATCTGTATAATTCTGAGAGAGTAACCCATTTTGGTTGCAAAAATTGGGAAGCATTTTGCAAGATGTATGGTTTTGATGAGGGTATGCTTGTCACCATGGATCTTGGTGATCCTGACATCGAGCAAGACAATATGGACATTTGGGTCCTTGTTGATACGCCTCCAATTCTACCGCTATGTGAGTTTCTCAAACATAGTTATTAGCTAATTTATATTGTTCATTTCAAAATAGTTGACAGCTTATTTATTTTTTGAGAACCAAAGCATACAATCATGCGTTGGTGTTGTTACATTCCGACAACATTCTTTGTCTAACGTTGTCATGCACTTCAGCTAGGAAGAAGTGGTTTCCATATTCTCTAGCCGTCGCTGCAATCTCATGTGCTAGCTTGTTATGATTCCTCTTAACAATGCTAATCTGCACGCTGGCAAAGTGTCTCATCCGTTCCTTTATGTCTGTTATTACTCCACACCAGGGCGATCTGCTCCTTCGTTCTCTTTGTAGTTCATGCCCTACAGTAGCACAGTCTGTCTCTACAATTAGATTCCCATCAAAATACTTGCTCATTTCATCTAGACCCAGTAGAACAGCCGAGGCTTCTGCTTCCTCCACCGTCCTACACTGATGTAGTTGGCAGCCCACAGATAGGAATGGGGTTCCTTTGTGATCCCGGGCGACTGCTCCACCCCAAGCTCTTGCAAACTCTGGTAAAAATGCTGCATCGGAGTTCAGCTTTGCTGACTGCCTTGGTGGGGGTGTCCATTGGTTTGTTCCAGACACGGCTGGTTTGCATATTCTCTCTGCATACACTGACAGACTACCTTTACCTCCTGTTTTCTCATCGCCATTTGTGGCTACATCCAGGTCTACATCCAGCTTTACCAGTTGTCTCATGGCCCCTGTCACTGTATCCTTTCCATCTCCATGTATAACATTATTCCTAAGTTGCCAAGCTTTCCATAGAATCATTATTGTTCTATTCCTGACATGATCTGGAAGTGGGATGAGCAGACATTGCAGCCAGTCTTTCCCAGTTTTACTAAAGTCTTGCTCTTTTGGCAGATCCCAGGCTGACCTCATGCCATTCCGCAACGCCTTGCTGCGAGTGCATGAAATAACAGCGTGGAACTCATCTTCTGGTTCAGTTCCACAAATGTCGCATATATCCTCAGGCACAATTGTTCTTCTATGTGTGTTGTGTTTGGTTGCAAGAGACTGAGTGGCAACCCTCCACCCAAATATCTTAATTCTTTCCGGGATCTTCGTTTTCCAGATCACATCCCAAACACTTCTATCTCCTGGTTCACTAGTTGAGCTTGATGGGCCCTCTGTACCGTTTCTTTCCAGCATGTCTGCAAGTTTGTAAGCGCTTTTTACAGTGAACACCCCTGTCTTTTCATAGTGCCAGGCTATACAATCTTCCACTTCTCTCGCCGGGATCCGAATCTTACAAATTTCGTCTGCATCGAAGGAGTGAAAGATTTGTCTGATGAGGTCTGTATTCCACTCTCTGGAATCTTGTAGTATCAGTTGGTTGACCCATCTTAACCTTGATCTCCGAATGTAGCTAGCAGTTTTGAGTCCAGAACTCCTTGGGATCCACTGGTCTCTTACAATTTGTATTTTCCTTCCGTTTCCAACGCGCCAAATCAGTCCTTTTTTAACAGCTCCGAGCCAAATTCGATCCCACGCCAGGCAGGGGAGGCATCTGAGGCAAAGACCGTGTCCACAAGTTCTCCGTTGGGATAGTACTTAGACTTAAGTACTCTGGCGCATAGACTGTCTGGGTTTTGTAGTAGTCTCCATCCCTGTCTTGCTAAAAGTGCTTGGTTAAATAGATGCATATCTCTGAAACCTATACCCCCATCTCTTTTTGGTTTAGTCATATTCTCCCACGCCATCCAATGCACTTTCCGATGATCATCTTTATCCCCCCACCAGAAATCCCTTATGATTTTCTCATAGCTATCACAGAAGCTTTGATTCAGTTTAAACACCCCCATAACAAAAGTTGGCAGTCCTTGAGCAACCGACTTAACATGAACTTACAGCTTATTTTCATTGACAGCTTATTTAGATTGTTCAAACAATGTGCGGAACATGGTAGACAGAACCTACTACACCGATGGCTCTGAGTTAACTTATAAGGAGAAAACTCATCTGGTCGGATTTTGTACTGATCTTGAGAATTGCAATATCTATTGTAAAACTCCTCCACATTATGGTCAATACGTGCCACTAGTGCACGTGTTGAACTACGGTAACTACTATGGAGATACCCTGGTAAGATTTCTTATTATTACGACATCCGTGCATATTTTGCATACTTCTAAAACTAGTACATCATTGCTAACTATGAAGTTATTACTATGTTTTTCAACAGATAATCCCAGAGGATTGTGTGCCTCATTTGATGTATCAGAATGGTAGGCTTGATGTTTTGAACATACAACCAGGTCATCCTACGAATCTCAACTGTCCATACCGGATTTCTAAAAGAAGTGGAGACATGCAAATCAAAGAATGGAAAAAATGTATGGACAGTCGCAAGGAGGTTCTTGGAAGCAAAAGGAAGCGAAGCGCAAGAATTGGAGACAGGATGATCTCCATTCTCCATAATAGAGAGTCAGGGTCTATATTGTTTTATGCTATTTTAAAGAGGGTATTTTGGTCCTACCTAATACTGATGATCATGTGCTAAGAACAATTAAGTAGGATTGGTTCGATGACTATGAGGATGATGATCGTATGACCTGTTATTAATAACGAGTAGAAGTTGTATGATGATGATTAGTAGGACTTGTTATTATATATGATGATGCATGATGCGTGCATGAAGAGTTATTATATATCAGCGTGTGAAATGAACATGGATTGGATTGAAGTGAAGGCAACATGCATGTGGTGCATGTCGAAAGTAGTACAATCCAAACTTGATCAAGTTAGGATTAGTATTACTTTCGACATGCACCACATGTTGCCTTTACTTCAATCTAAGCCATGTTTAGGCATAGCAGTACGTAGCGTTGGTAAACCAAGCACGGGAGATATAAGAGAGGACACTTCTCTCTAATAGCTACCTAATAACAACCTAAATTAACCCCCAAAACCCCTAAATCAGCCCCTTTAAAAAAAACAAAAACCTCAGCTCCAGCCAGATGCTGACGCGTGGATGCCTATTGGTCCCGGTTGGTGTCACCAACCGGGACCAAAGGCCCCCCGTCCTAGGCTGGCCGCAGCGGCCACGTGGAGGACCTTCTATCCCGGTTCGTGTAAGAACCGGAACTAAAGGCCAAGGGCATTAGTAATGACCTTTTAGTCCCGGTTCACAAACCGGGACAGAAGGCCCTCACGAACCGGGACAATAGGCCCTTTTTCTACTAGTGCTATCAAACGTCACAACGTAAATGGGTGATTATAAAGATGCTCTACAGGTGTCTCCGAAGGTATTTGTTGGGTTGGCATAGATCAAGAGGATTTGTCACTCCGTGTTTCGGAGAGGTATCTCTGGGCCCTCTCGGTAATAATCATCATTATAAGCCTTGCAAGCAATGTGACTAATGAGTTAGTTGCGGGATGAAGCATTACGGAACGAGTAAAGAGACTTGCCAGTAACGAGATTGAACTAGGTATGAGGATACCGACGATCGAATCTCGGGCAAGTAACATACCGATGACAAAGGGAACAACGTATGTTGTTATGCGGTTTGACCGATAAAGATCTTCGTAGAATATGTAGGAGCCAATATGAGCATCCAGGTTCTGCTATTGGTTATTGACCGGAGATGTGTCTCGTTCATGTCTACATAGTTCTCGAACCCATAGGGTCCGCACGCTTAACGTTCGATGACGATTTGTATTATGAGTTATGTGTTTTGATGACCGAAGTTTGTTCGGAGTCCCGGATGAGATCACGGACGTAACGAGGAGTCTCAAAATGGCGAGACATAAAGATTGATATATTGGACTTCAGACACCGGAAGTGTTCCGGATAGTTTCGGGTAAAAACAGAGTACCGGAGGGGTTACCGGAACCCCCTGGGGGAACTAATGGGCCACCATGGGCCTTAATGGAGAGAGAGGAGGACCGCCAGGGCAGGCCCCCCCCCTTAGCAGTTCGAATTGGACAAGGGAAAGGGGGGCGGTGCCCCTTTCCTCCTCCCTCTCCCTCTCCTTCCTTTCCCCTTTCTTCCTTGTGGAGGAATCCTACTAGGACTCCCTCTCCTTGGGCGCGCCCCTAGGGCCGGCCGGCCTCCCCTTCCCTCCTTTATATACGGGGGCAGGGGGGCACCCTAGAACACACAAGTTTCTCTTAACCATGTGCGGTGCCCCCCTCCATAGTTACACACCTCGATCATATCGCCGTAGTGCTTAGGCGAAGCCCTGCGCTGGTAAGTTCATCATCACCGTCACCACGCCATCGTGCTGACGGAACTCACCCTCGTCCTCAACTGGATGAAGAGCACGAGGGACGTCATCGAGGTGAATGTGTGCTGAACGCGAAGGTGCCGTACGTTCGGTACTTGGATCGCGAAGAAATTCGACTACATCAACCGTGTTACTAAACGCTTCCGCTTTCGGTCTACGAGGGTACGTGGACACACTCTCCCCTCTCGTTGCTATGCATCTCCTAGATAGAACTTGCGTGATCGTAGGAATTTTTCTGAAATTACTGCGTTCCGAACACCGGGGAACTGATGGGTGCCGATGAGGGCCCCCGTTAGGAGGAATGACGGTGCTGTGCCGGAACTACCGGGATCTAGGCCACCCCAGAACAGTTCGAGAGCTTGTGTGCCTTGTTTGCACCTACAGCCCCACTGTCGTGTTCATCTCAGAGACAATGCAGTGTGAAGAGAGCGTGAAAAGAATAAGAGCGAGGATAGGTCTGCAAAATTGTATCACCCATGACGGGGTAGGCAAAGGTGCCGTTATATTGCCCTATTTTGGGACCATAGCATTGAAATAAATTTGCTCTCTTATGGTTCGCGGTTAATCGATGTTCATGTTCGGAATGAGCCAAATGGCCCTCTGTGCGGAGCACTTTGTATATGGAGAGCCAAAAGCGCACCAGAGACACCTCATGTGGAATTTGCTTAAAAGAATCCAGCATAGATCAGGAGAACCATGGTTGATGATGGGTGACTTCAACGAAATGATGTGGCAAGGAGAACATTTCTCTACAGCAATAAGATCTGAAAGAAAATGAAAAACTTCAGAGATTATCTGTGATGGTGTGATCTACATGATCTGGGTTTTCAAGGACCTGAATGGACTTATGATAACAAGAAGAGTGGAAGAAAAAATGTTAAGGCACGGCTGGACAGAGGGGTTGCGTCTATGGCTTGGAATGATCTGTTTCCCAAGGCGTACATTCAACACATTGTTACTTCGACGTCGAGTCATTTCCTCCTGCTGCTGTCGCTAACTCATGCACATCCCCGAACCAGACAGAAAAGTTTCAAATATGAAGTGATGTGGGAGAGAGTTATGAATTTGGAGGCCACTGTCAGAGAAACATGGAACAACGATGGTTCTGCACAGAACTTGTCTGACGTCGCGCCGAAATTGGGCAATATGCAGAAATCACTAGTAGCCTGGTCCAGGAAGGACTTTGGGTCGGTTACTTCGAGCATCAAGAGAAAGAGACAACGCCTGAAAGTCTTAACAGAGGGACCGGAGCATGGGAATAAGGAGGAACAAATTAGGAAGTTGTCGGAGGAACTTGATGAACTACTGCTACGAGAGGAAGTAATATGGAGGCAAAGATCGCGCGCTACCTGGTTAGAGAGGGCGAATCATAACACGCGGTATTTTCACCGAAAAGCAATCTAGCAGCAGAAAAAGAATGCTATTAAGGGATTGGAAAATGGCGAGGGAGTTTGGATAGAAAAGAAAAAGGATCTTAATATCCTTGCTATTGAATTCTTCAAAGACCTGTACACTAAAGAGAAAGGGGTGGCATCTTTGATCTTATTAATCTTTTACCTCGCAAGGTTGATGAGGGGATGAATAAAAGGTTGATAAAGGAGTTCACAGGGAAAGGGATAAGCGACGCTCTTTTCCAAATCGGCCCATTAAAAGCACCAGGTCCGGATGGATTCCCGGCCCGCTTCTTCCAATGGAATTGGGAGACATTGAAGAAAGAGGTTGTGACTGCAGTGCAGAATTTTTTTGAGAATGGGATCATGCCAGAAGGAATAAATGATACGTCGATCGTCCTCATCCCCAAAGGAAAGAACCCATAGATTCTCAAAGATTTCCGCCCAATAAGCTTATGTAATGTTAAATATAAGGTGATATCAAAATGTTTGGTGAACCGGTTGAGGCCAATGTTAGAGATTTTAATCTCAGAAACGCAGAGTGCTTTCATTTTGGGGAGGCTAATCATGGACAACGCCATCATAGCCTTCTAGTGCTTTCATAAAATCCAACAAAGCAAGAACCCATATAACACGCACTGTGCATATAAGCTGGACCTTGCCAAAGCATATGACAGAGCGGATTAGGACTTTTTGGAAGGAGCCTTGGAAAAGTTGTGTTTTCATGCACTTTGGATTAGCTGGATCATGAGGTGTGTTAAATCTGTCCGGTACTCGGTGAAGCTCAACGGGGAAGTGTTGGAGCAGTTTCTTCCATCAAGACGCCTAAGACAAGGTGACCCCCTTAGCCCATATTTGTTTATTTTTGTTGCTGATGAGCTCACCACAATTTTTAACAGGGAGGTTCAAGAGGGTAGTATCTCACCGGTCAAAGTGGCACGCAACAGTCCTGGCATTTCAAACCTGTTGTTTGAGGATGATAGCTTGGTATTTTTCAAGGTATCTTCTGACCATGCCAAGGCGGTTAAAAGGGCGCTTACCATGTTTCAAAAATGTACAGGCCAACTATTGGGCAGTAGCAAATGCTCTATATTTTTTAGTGAGCACTGTCCTAGTGCACTACAGGAGGAAATAAAGGATATCCTAGCCTGCGAGTCCTTTACCTTTGAAAGTAAGTACCTTGGACTTCCAACACTGGAAGGAAGAATGAAAGACGTGTATTTCCAACCTATTCTGAACAAATTTATGAAGAGATGCACGGATTGGCCAGGTCGTCATATGTCCTTTGCTACAAAGGAGGTCCATGTCAAATTGATAGTTCAAATCTTTACCCACATTTGCTTTGGGGGTTTTCAAATTCTTAGTGGGCTTCTGTGATAAATATGAGCGACTCGCCAGAGAATTTTGGTAGGGAGAAGATGAAGGACAAAGATAAGTACACTAGATGTCTTGGGAACGTATGATCAAACCTAAGAGGGCAGGAGGTATTGGCTTCCATGATATGCAGATCTTCAACCAAGCCCTCTGTTAGAAGGGAGAGATAGGATTGGTGGAATTATGATGGATGTATTATTGAGCCTCGAGGGCGAGTATATATTGAATACAAGACTTGGAGGGCAAGAAGCCTCTCCCGGAGATAACGTAGGAGAAGGATTACAAATCCTAGACTACCAAATACAAATAACCCAAATATATCTCTAACATCCCCCCGCAGTCGTAGCGGTAGCGTCGCAGACAACAGGAGCGTCGCGGACGGTCAGACTGGAGAGAATAGCAGCCGACGGGCTGACATCCCCCCGCAATCGTAGCGGGTGCGTCGTGGACGGTGTCGTGTCGCGGACGCGTTGACTGTAGAGGAAGCAGACGAGTTGCTGAAGCGGATGATAGCCCTTTGTGCCGATGGTGATGTAGTCGAGAGCGTAGGGTGGTGTAGCCGTGGTCGAGGTAGCCGTGCGAAGAATGCCGTGGTCGATGTCGAGTCGGGGTAGTCGGTGTCGAGGGAGTCGCCATGGAGCCGCAGGCGCAAAGAGGCGCCGAGTTAGTCATGGGCGCAGTGGTGTCGAAGAAGTGGTGCGCCAGTAAGAAGATGTTGTTGACGATATGTCGCGGCGGGTTTGCCAAGCCCGGGGACACATCCTTGACGAAGGCACGCATCGGTGTTGCCAGCACCGGGCATGCGTCGACGGACGAAGACGAAGTTGACGAAGCGCCGCACTAGGCTTGCCAGGCCCAGGGACACGTCGTGGAAGAAGGCACACATCGGTGTTGCCGGCACCGGGCATGCATAGACTGGGACCTGCACGAGCTGTACGCCATGTCGGAGAAGTCAGAGAGGCCAGCAAAGAAAGACTCGACGATGGTTGCGATGCCAATTGGCGTGGGGCCAATGTCGCCCGCGGTTGTCGGAGTTGATGAAGCGGTCGGGGTAGATGACGGCGACGCTGGCGACGGGCTGGTGCTGGATGAAGACGAAGGGGGTGGCCAGGCGGCTGCGGCGGCTACGAGGGTAGCGGCGGCGGCGGTCGAAGAAGAGTGGCGAAGGCGGCGGCTAGGTTAGGAGCACGGCGGCGATGCTCGAAGTAGGCGAAGAACCCTTACAGCGTGACGAAGACCGGCGCAGACAGTGACGTTCCTGCGCAAGGGAGATGGCGCAACGCATACCACCGGAAGTCGATGCGCGGGGACGGCGAAGTGGACCGCGGGCCGCGGCGTGCAGGTCGGGGCGACGGCGGTGACCGCGGGCCGCGGCGCTACGACCCGAAGGGGCGGCGCAATGGCGGAGCGCAGGTCGATGCAGCCGCGGGGACGGCCTCGGGTGACGGCGGAGACCGCGTGCCACGCTCGCTACGGTCCCATGGGGCGACGCAGCAGCAGCGCGAGGGTCGGTGAAGCCACGAATACGACCTGGAACGGACGTCCTCGGAATAACGGTAGACCGCGGGCCGCGGCACTACGGCCCAAAGAGCGACGCAGCGGCAGCAGACGGGTTGATGCAGCCGCAGGGAGAACCACGGGGCTGCGGCACTGCGGCCCGACGGGGCGACGCAACGGCAGCCCGATGCTCGATCGATGGAGGCGCGCGCTGTACTCCAAGACAATCTTCACGCGACCTGCGAAGGCGCGCGCAACTCACGGGCCAGATTGATCACACAGCGTAGATGAGACAGATGGCATGTGCTTAGGTGATCAGCCCAAACGTCTGCGAAGTCGAAGCGTCTGTTCCTCGGTGTGCATTGTCGGACTTAGCAGCACACGACGACCAGCCAGGGTCACACGTTGTGCGAAGCCACAAGCCCAAGCATCAGGTTTGACCAGGCCAACTAGACGCCTGTATGCCTTAACGTCCAAGTGAAAAACGTGTGTTGGGCCATCGTAGCACTCACGGGCGGCCGTGGTCGTTGTATCCAACGCCTGCGTTGGACGCGCGGTGACCTGCGGTTACACGGCATGAGGCGGCCACGAGTTGCACCAAGACGCGCCGTCTTGTAGGAAGAAGCATGATGCATCCGGGGTAGATGGACGTGGGGTTGATGAAGAAGTCCCGATCCGATCGAGGTGACGACGGTTGGCGCAGTGACTTGCGAACGGAGGCGTGGACGGCGGCCGTTCAGGCCGCCGTGTGCCACGTGAGGACGCCGAGTCGGAGAAGACGCCGATGGAGTCGATGCCAAAGTTGGAGTAGAGGCGCGGTGGTCGACGGCGGCGGGTAACGCAAACCGATCGTAGATCAGAAAATCAAAAAGAAACACCGATCAACCGATCAGCGCGAGAGAAAACCTCAATCAACGGATCGAGAAAAAGACTCTCTGAGGCAGCCGGTCAACACGACCGGCGGATGAACCGTAGGTACGGCCGGCGCGGCCCCCAGCGGCGGTCATGGAGGCCGACCGCCACCGGGGCAGCGCGCGGTGCGAAAGCGGTGGGCGGGCTAGGGTTGGATCGGTTAGGCTGATACCACGTTAGAAGGGAAAGAGAGGATTGGTGGAATTATGATGGATGTATTATTGAGTCTCGAGGGCGAGTATATATTGAATACAAGACTTGAACGGCAAGAAGCCTCTCCCGGAGATAAGTTAGGAGAAGGATTACAAATCCTAGACTATCAAATACAAGTAACCGAAATATATCTCTAACACCCTCCTTGCGAGCAAAAGTTGATGCCTACTTCAGAATTCGAATAGCCTCTGTGCAATGGTTCTCAAATCAAAATATTATCCTAAAGGGGACCTCCTCCATACCGTTTTTGCTTCGGATGCTTCACAAGCTTGGAGGGGCATCGAACATGGCCTTGAGCTTTGAAAAAAGCTCTGATATGTAGAGTGGCAGATGGATAGAAAATTCAGATTCAAAGAGACCAATAGGTCCCAAGAAAATGTGGACTGAAAGTAACCGGATTTAAGAGACGGTCTAGGTTAAGGTGGGTGAACCAGCTAATGAAACCGGACAGTAGAGAATAGGACGTGGCACTGATCCATCAACTCTTTCACACCTATGATGCTGAAGAAATTTGCAAGATTAGAACCCCTGGATGCGGAGCTGAGGACTGCATCGCTTGGCATGAAGAGAAGGCTGGTGTGTTTATTGTCCGAAGTGCATACAAGCTGGGAGCAAAGCTCAAATAGCAAAGCAATGCATTGGCGTCGAGCTCGAAAAATGATGCGGAAAATAGATGCAGCTGGGATCTCATACGGAAAGCGAAGGTACCGGAAAAGGCGAGGATTTTCGCATGGTGAGTGGCAACTAAAACACTACCCACCAAGGACAATAAATGGAAAAGAACACTCGAGCTAGATAACATCTGCAGCATCTGTGGAAGGGAGCCAGAGGACGAATTCCATGCAACAGTTAACTGCACAAAGGCCCGGGCACTTCGTGAGAAAACGAGACCCCACTGGGATTTACCGGATGAGGACCAGTTCTGTTTAACCGGCGCTGACTAGCTAAAGAATCTATTGGGCGAATGCAATGCAGAGGTAAGGAGGAAAGTCTTTTTTTCGAGAGCACGCGAAAAGTGTGCCTTAGCTTTATAGAAGGGGAGAAAAAATATTTACAAGGTTTACAGGGCCGCAAGCATCACTGGAGGTGTGCCTACGATCTCCTCAAACACCATCTAAGTAACTACTCACAAAAGTGTAGTACTCCACTCCCTCTCGCTAGCGCCCAAAGTTGGCGCTCCCTGAAAATGTTCCCGACCAGTTCTAGCTCATTACACAGGTTGTTCCTACCAAAAACCCTACCATTCCTCTGCTTCCATATACTCCAACAAATCAACATGACAAATGAATCGAAGTCCTTCCGCTGTGTCTTGGGCATCCTCTTCCTCGACGCTACCCACCAATCTTCCACCCTATCATATCCATTTGGCATCAACTCGAAAGGTATCTCAACCTTGGAGAAGCACTGAAACCAGACCTGTCTTGCATAGACGCATTGTGTGAGGATGTGATCCACCGTGTCCTGCTCCTGTTCACACAAAAAACATGGGGACATCGTGTCCTGCAGGCCATGCCGTACTCGTCTATCCGACGTCCAAATCCTATATTGGACAACCAGCCACATAAAAAGCTTGCAGGAGAGAGGAGCCCCACTCTTCCAAATCGCGTCCGCAAGCTGAACTCTTACTCCTCCTTCACACATCATCGCGTATGCTGAAGCAGCCGAGTAGGTGACCGCAGTGTTCCATTTCCAGATCATTATGTCCTCCTCTCCCGTATGCAGCTCAAAGTTCAAAATTGCCTCGCAAAGCCCGATGAGCTGAACGAGCCCCTCCGTGTCCAGATATCCACTTATATCGTTCATCCAGTTATGGAGGTACAAGCCATCCTTGACCGACCGTCTATAGATCACCTGAGTTTTAACCTTGGCCACCAGCATGGGTGCCAGCTCGTCCACCGTCGATCCTCTCACCCATCTATCCTTCCAGAAGAGGGCCTTACACTACTAGGAAAATGCCTACTAGTGGCACACCAGTTTTGCCTACTAATGGCGCACTACTGGTGCGCCACTAGTACCACGTCACTAGTATTAAATACTAATGGCGCACCACAGGTGCGCCATTAGTATACCAGATACTAATGGCGCACCATGTGGTGCGCCATTAGTATACCATTCGGTGCTCTACTGGTATTCCCTCCAGGCGCGCCACTAATAACCTTATAGGTGCCCCACTAGTAATAAAGGAAGGTGCGCCAGTAATAAGGGCTTAAATGCGCCACTAGTAATGTATTTGGAAAACAAAAAAAAATCTAAATTTACAGAAAACAATCTATAAGGAAAAATAATTTAAAAACAAAAAATGAAATAGAATCATAATTTTTATTATAGTAAGAATATTACAATGTCTTTACAAGTTTCCAATAAAAGGAAAATTGCAAGGAAATAAAAGAAAATCCTAAAACTAATCTTCTAGTAATCTTTTCTTCTTTTTCTTCACTTTATCCCTGCAAAATGTAACAAAATAAACAGAAAGACAAACAAACTATTTATAACATGTCAATACTGTCATTTTTTATGCAGAACTAGATATGAGCATATATTTCCAGAATTACATGGTGTGAATATTGTATGAGTAAGATTATAATGGAAATGAATTTTGATAGGAGCCCACTTTCGACGAGTATTTATCTGACAGAGCTAAATAATCATCTAATAATTGTCTAGACGACGTATGGGTGGATGAGGATGATCATTACTGGAAAGTAAGAAACAGGTAATCTTGTGTAAAGAGAGATGTAGATGTTGTAACGAGAGTGCTAATGACAAGCAGGGTATGCTCAATTCTAAAAGAAAGTGCATATATTAGTCTATGGGCAAAAGGGCTGCAGCAAACCAGGTACTCATAGAAAGTTAGTATGCATTGAGATAAGGCATAATCAGTAACTGGTTGTTCAATCCGTAACTACTTGCTGATACAGAAAAGTATCACCAAGCAGACAGGTTAAGGGACATGTTAGTCTATGGGCAAAAGGCTCATATACCAAACCGAAATAGAAGATCTGAGATCAAATACTTGATGTGTAAAATTTTGCTAACGAACCAAAGAAAATCTGATTCATCTCTTTATTTATTACTGTAAAACAAAGCAACACAGTAGTAGGATGATACAAATCCACACACATGCATGACGGAATGCGCCGTTTGTCTCTGCTCTGCCTCCCTCCTCTCAAACCATCCACCGTGACCTGAACTTGAGAGAGTATAGTCAGCGGTGAAAAAGGTCTGAACTTGAAACAACTAATGTCAGCAAGACCCCAAGGCTTGAAGCTTTGCATATAATAAAAAACCAATTCCCAACTATTTTTGCCCAATCATCCCAAACAAGCACCATGTATTTTAAAGAGAAATTCAGTCCAAGCAGCTTCATTAATCCTTCATGTGCATAATCAATCACTATAGTGTTCTAGCCTTAAGAAACTGAAGAAGAAACAATCAAAAACAAAAGTAAAATCATGTGTAGCAGCAGCAAAAGCAAAACTAATCACATTCTGTCATTCTGACCTATCATCATTTAAATCAAACTACACAAGAATAAAATTATCTAACAGAACATGAACACCATGTATCCTATTCAGAGACATCTTCACTGCATATATATGCTAGATAATCAAAAATCTGAAAGCATCTTAGAGGAAGCCCTCACTAAGAACCTTGGCAGACGTTCATGAAGCTGCGCCTACATTAGCTACATGACCGACAATTACTCAAATCTTTCGTAGTAAACAAATAACACAGTTGAACAACAGATAAATAGGAAGAGACATACATGAATTGCAGTCAGATTTACATGCCTGCTGCTCCTCGACACTGCAACCCTTCCTCGAGGGCCGACACGATTTAGTCTGCTTGTTTTGTTTACTCCGGCTATTCATTGTTGGTGCTGGATTTTTATTGTCTGCATTGCTGCATTAGATGAATATTCGCTACCGTAAATATTTCAAGGGAAAAAGTGATTTGTGAGATTATTTTTTCTATAGGATGTGAGAAGCAATACTTACTCTTGCTTTTGTCTTTTGGGAGGAGCACAGTCCTATTCCTTTTTTTGCGGGAAACATTCCTATTCCTTTGAGCTGCATTCCAAAATATTGTACATACGTACTGCTACTGTATGAGTGGATATAGAAGAATAGATAAAAAATCAACAAAAACAATACAGAGAACTAACAAAAATTGCAGGAAAACTAATTATGCCTGCCTTCTTTTAGATAATATAAGATAGTTTAGGGGCTAAACCAACTAATCAATAAAAAGGAGAGCATGTATGTAGTTCATCTAGTTATTATGAAACATGTGCTTTATAAGCATATGAGTGTTGTGGTATCTGTCAGATTTTTCGGATTAGAAGGCAGTGTTACATAGCAATGAAGCAAAATTTAATTCAGATTTCAATCAAGGAAACAAAAAATATGAATTATTAATTCAGATTTGAATTAAGCAAAAAAAATACAGAATTAGCCACCAAGGGGAACTTGGGAAGAGTATGTACCAGGAGTCAAAAATCAGAGGCGTATGCGTATGCAGTGACGTGATGGACGAAGATGACTACTTGAGCTTCTCCAGATCACAACACCTGAAAAAGTGATGCAAGCAGCAACATGAAATAATTAGAATGCAATGTTAGATATCTAATCAAGGAAAAATAAATTCAGATTCGAATTAAGCAAACAAAATTTCAGAATTAGCAATGGAGTGGAACTTGGGAAGAATATGTACCAGTAGGAGGGAAAAATTGAAGGAGTATGCGTACACAGTGACGGGGCCGACGAAGATGACTACTTCAGCGTCGTCCAGCCCGCTCCACCTGAAATTAGAAATATTTAGAAAACCCAACTCCTTCTAAATATTTACAGGAGTTTCTTCGGAACTCCAATCAGGCTACTTATGGTTATCAATATTCAATAGTCAGAACACATAACTAAGAGTCTAAATACCGAGGTACAAATTCAACAAAAAAAAGCACCCACAAAATGGGACAAAGGAACATAGGCAGAAATCCAGCATCGAAATCTTCATGCTTGATACAAGGAAGATTATCAAACGTATGCAGACACTAAAATGCAAGCAAGATTACCCTTGCAGCAGCCTCTCGGTCAGGTGCGAAGTATCCAGCTCCTCCATTATCCGCGAACGTAGGTAGTGCATAGCAAATGGCAGCGTGGTTGTATCCGAGATCCTCTGCATCACAGAACTACTGTAGTTTGCTAGCGCTAAGACGATATTGCTATAAGCAGCACATCACAGGGTACCCTGCATCACCCACCAATACATACACAAGAAAAACAAATCTGGTGGTGGTTTGGGTTTGTGTGCTCACTGATTCTTGATGATCTTGTTGGCGACGCGCTCCTCCTCGGCGCTGCTCCACCCGGACGAGCTGCTTCTGGTGCGCGTCGTAGAAGCGGTAGGCCGCGTAGCCGGCGCCGGCGACGCCCAGCGAGAGGAGCATCTTCCACCGGTGCCGCGCCCAGAAGCCCTTCCCGGGGGCGGAGCCTAGCTGGAACATGGCGGCCTGGGCGGGGACGGGAGGTGGGAGGCGACACGGGCGAAACCCTAGCCGCTTGCCCCTGACCTTGGGGTGGGAGAGGAACTTGACGGCGGAGCCCCTGACCTTGGGGTGGGGAGGACCGGGCGGCCGGGCAGGGCGGCCGGGCGAGGGCCTCACCTCGAACGGGACGGAGATGGTGGGGGCGGAAGGGCTCGTCGCCGCCGGGGCGAGGGTCGGAGCGGGGGAGGCGGCGGGGGCGCGGGGGCGGCGGAGGCGCAGTACGGGTCGGGGTGGGCGGGTCGGGTGAGAGAGATGGGGAAGATAGAAGAATTTTTAGTGGGGGAAGGGTTAGCAATGGCGCACACTAGTAATGGCGCACCGTGCCACGGTGCGCCATTAGTATTTTTGGAAAAAAATAATAATTTTGTTAGTAGTGGCGCACCATGTTTGTGGTGCGCTATTAGTGTCTATCACACTAATGGCGCACCAGCACACGGTGCACCATTAGTATTTTTGGAAAAAAGAAAAAAATAATTTTGTTTGTAGTGGCGCACCATAGTTGTGGTGCGCCACTGCTATATAGTAGTGGCGCACACCACATGTCTGGTGCGCCATTAGTGTGCATATTGTCTATAGCCCTTTTCCTAATAGTGTTAGTGCCATCACCTACCTGCCAATGGACCAGACTCGAGAAGGCCAAGCTTACATCCTTGTCCACGAGTGTAATGAGGCCTTGCCATGGTCTATTGTCATCATATCTCTTGAGCCACTCCCACCTCATCCTGAGTGCAATACCGTGACGATGGAGATCAATCACGCCCAGTCCTCCCATCTGTTTTGGCCTGCAAACCCTCTGCCACGCCACCGCGCACTTTCCTCCATGGATTTGATCAGAGCCAGCCCAAAAAAATGCTCGGTATCCATTGTCCACCTTTTCCAGAGCCCACTTTGGCGCCTCGACCACAAGCAAGTGGTGTGTGGGTCTCGCGCGCATTACCTGGTTCACGAGGATCAGCCTGCCAGGCCGTGTCACCAGACCTCTCTGCCATCCCGGTAAAATCTTCAATGCTGCGTCAACAATAGGCTGCCAGTCGGACCTTGTCAGCTATTTAATGCTGAGCTGCAAACCCAAGTATTTGCACGGAAACTTGGCGATCTGCCAAGGCACCATGCTCCGGACCAGGGCCTCATCTTCTTTGTTGCTCCTGGTGAGAATGGCAGACGACTTGGCAAAGTTAACTTTGAGGCCGGATGCTTCTCCAAAAATCGTCAAGGCCTCAACAACAAAGGACAGGTCTGCTAGTGTCGGCTTGATGAATAAAACCACATCGTCTGCGTATAGCGACAATCTCTGCAGCGGTCCACACCCGTTTAACTTCCCCAAGATCTATGAGTTATGCGCCTTGACAATAATTGCCGTTAGTACGTCCATGGCGATAACAAACAGCAGAGGTGATAGAGATTCACCCTGCCTTAAGCCACAAGCATGCCTGAATTTATCTCCAGCACATCCATTTACCACGATCTGGGAGCTGGTAGTAGACAGAAGGGTTACTATAGAACACATCCACCTGTCCGAAAACCCCTTGGCTCGCAACACTTCGAAAAGGAACGGCCAGGAGAGCGAATCAAAAGCCTTCGATATGTCAAGCTTCAACATCACCCCTTTTGCCTTCCTCTTATGCAGCCGTCTCGCCATTTGTCTTACCAGAAGAAAATTATCATGGATACTACAGCCCTTTATGAATGCAGATTGGTTGACATTAACCAGCTCAGGCATACGTCGGCACAGTCTGTTAGGAAGCAGTTTGGATGCTAGCTTTGGAATGCTGTGAATCGGAATGAGCGAGATTAAAGCTTGATTCAATCTTCCAAAGCCGCGGCCATTGTCCAGGAATAACTTGTGCAAAGCAGCCATGACATCCCCATTCACCACGCTCCATGCCGTTTGGAAAAAGATCCCGATGAATCCGTCCGGCCCCGGCGCCCTATCCGAAGGCATTTCCTTGATAACCTTCCAGACTTCCTCCTCCTGGAAGATCAAATCCTGCTCCGAGAGATCCAGAGCATCAATGTTGAGGTACTCCAGATCCACTGTGTGCTCGCGCGCCGAGTCCCTACCCATGATAGCCGAGAACGCTTTGAAGAATGCCTCCTCTTTCCCTTTCTGATCCGTGATCGCGACGCCATCTTTTTGTAAAGCACTGTAAAGGAGGAAAGTCTTACTGCTGCTGTGGCAGGCATGGTGGCTGCATCATGATTGCATCCATGCAGAGGGCAAGGCTATGATTTGCCAATTAGCGGGTTTCTTGATTAAATATGCTGAGGAAACAAGACCGGAAGACACTGAGCTCATTGAACATGAGGAAGATGCCCACATGGTTCGCCATGAGGAGCCTGGCTCAGCGGAGCAGTGACGCGCGGAAATTGAAAAGGGGAAGATGCCCCAGGTGCTGCTCGTCGGGAACATCCACAAGAACGCTGTAGGCGATGGGGCACATGCAGACCAGTCAGCTTCAAGGGCAACGATGAACACGCATGCAGAGAGTTGCATGTGGGAACGGCCAGCTGAAGGCATATGGAAATTAAATTCTGACGCATCGTCCTGCCCATAGTTGCCAGAAATTTGGGTCGATTGGGTCGAGGAACGGGGTCGCGGGACGCGGATCGCCACGGTTGAAATCGAGGCTCGAAGAAGGCTACTCTTCTTCGGGACGCTATTTGGGATCGCGGGACGCGACCCCGCTACAACCGGGTCGAAAATCCGGGTCGATACATTCCTAAATCCCCCAGAATTTGCGCGTCTAATAACTATTTTCATTAAATTATCATCACTAAAGGCTCGTAAGTCAGATGACGGCTGCTTCGGTGTGATTTTCTCAACTGCCTGTTTCTTTCACACGAAGCGTGATGTTCCTCTCCAATCCCTCTATTGTCTTCTTTGCTTCCTTGGCAAAAAGCTGCAGCGAACCAGTACGCCATAGATCCATGTCCAATCTTCTAGCCGTCCAGCACCTCCACCTTCCAGCCACGGATTCTCAGGCGGGTTGCCGACCTCGTTCGATGTTTGGAGGGAGCGGGACTGGAGAGACCGAGTATGGCAGCGGACAGCTCCATGGCCGGCCGCCGGCGGCCAAGTGGCAGATCGCCCCGCCCTAGTGCCCTGGTAAGGCGCAATTTCTCACGAATCTTCATATACATACTCTTTGCTTCTTCCATACCAATCTGGATCAGCGCCCATCGATCGGGATCGCGACCCATCCAGCGACCCAGCTCGACCCTACCTCGTCCCCGACCCTCGATCTGGGTCGATCGACGCCGGGTCAGGGATCGCACCATCGACCCGCGAACCAGCCCCAATACAGGCGATTCCGGGGCTGGAATTATTGTCAGAACAAACCAGGGAGTGGTTGCTTTGGCATGTGGGCAGCGCTTGAAATCTTGCAGGGAATCGCTGCTGTTGCACCTGCACATGGACTTTCAGTTTTGAGCAAATACTACAGGGGGCAGTGTGCGTGGAGTTGGACTGTGCTGCAATCGTCAGTTTGCTGAATAACCGAGAGAGCAACCATTCGGCTCTGTTTGCACTGGTCACGGACGTTTGGCACCTCGGGAATGTTTTCAAAGAAGTGTCCTTCAGAAGCGTGAGAAGAACCAGCAACAAAATGGCACATGAGCTTGCTGCTCTAGCAAGGAGACAGGGAGACTATTATATGATAGGCGACGTCCCTCCTTTAAGAAGCACCCTCATGGAGGATTGTAATAGCCCTACTAATTGTTATTAAGTTGTAGCTGGGTTGTTCCTCAAAAAAAAAAAAAACTCGGACGGGGCATCGGTTCATTTTGTGTTCGAATGCAATTTCCCTAAGAAGGTATGGAGGACAGTTGAAGCCATGTCAAACCTTCAGATTATAGCATCATGACCAGTGACTAATTAACCTGACGTGTCTCGGGCCCGTTCAACCTGATACGAAGGAAGCGGTTGATGGCTCTTCTTTTTTTCTCTACCATTGTCCACATATACATCTTTTTTTTGGGAAGATCGTCTATTACATATTTGTAGTAGTAGTAAGTGAACTCTGTTTCACTTATAATACAAGAAGTAGTGCTCCCTTCAGATTAAAAAACCCATATTTTTGAACTTGCAAACATGGTAAATGTTCATACTAGTGAAACATAAAACCAGGACACTGTGAATAAACCATCAGAGTGCGCAAGCACTATGGTAGTCCAAGAATCAAGCTCTATGAGTTGTTCGAGTTGGGCTCATTCTTGGTTTAGTTCGATTCCTGCTTGAGCTTGGGTAATTTAATAACACATGTTTGGATATACCTAGGTAACTTTGTGGAGCTGAACTCTACCCTAATGGATCTGTGTTGTACCTATCATTCTTGCAGAAGAGGTTGGGCGGGCGATTGCTGAGCAAAGTTTCAGATCGCGGGCTAAGGCATTTAGCGGCTGGCTCTGTGCCAACGCTACAGCCGCTATCGCCGGCTATAGCGGCCGCTAACCCATTTCGCAGCTACAGTACTTGTGCATGTATATCACACATCCATACTAATACATCTGCATGTTTTTCTCAGAAAACAGGGTATTTTCAGTAGAAAACAGAGGATTCTCAATATAAATTCGAACATAACAATCTGCAGCAGTTCAACAGATAAATAGAAATATAAATTCAAAACTGCCTCAAGCATAACATCAGCAGTTCGACACTTAAGTTCAGTAACAACAGCAGCATGTCCATAGTCCATTACATGCATCACAAAGTCTTCAGAATTTATTTGTCAAAAGCACACAGGAAAGGATAGAATCATGAGCGCCAAAACGAACTTCATAGAGAAACCGACAAGCTCACATGTCAGAACCAGAACTCATGTCGGTGTCCTCGTCGCCGTCACTTTCTGAAGCAGAGGAAGCAAAGAGCAGATCTTCTTGAGGAGTAACAGGGATCATCTTCTTCTTCTTCTTACCATAGACACCCCTCTTCCTTTTAAGTGGATTAATAGAAGAAGTTCCTGGTCCAGCATGTGAGCTTCTGTTGAATCAACAAACAAATAAGCTATGGAATATTCTACCGATGAGCTATTGAATCGGAATCAACAAACAAATCTGAATCCCAGAGCCTACAATCTGAATCAACAAACAAGTCTGAATATTCTACCAATGAGCTATGGAATCGGGGACTCCTGTACCTCCTGGCGATGTGCTTTCCCCGGCTGCTGAAACCGTGTGAGAGTGAGACTGAGATGTCATCGTGCTCGCAGAGGGGGCGTCGTGTAGAGGCCCCTCGTCGCCGGTCGCCTTTCCATCTCCCCCGCAACCGAATCTGACTTCCAACGAAGCAGCAGTCGGCGCTGCTGGGAAGAACAGCGCAGCCGCCGTAAACTTTTTGGTGGGAGGGAGAGAAGGGAATGGGGGGACACGAGCTAGCTTTCTGGAGGAGGTGTTATATACCATCGCGAAATTTGGGCCGTTTCTGGTCTGTTTGGGGCCTTTGGGCCCTTGTGTTTCAGTCTTTCGGCCCATGCCTGCGATTTTGCAGCGACAGCGAAGTCAGATAGCGTCGTTTCGCGCGCGATCGCGCAGTTAGCGGCAGATCGCGTTTTTTACGGGATTGCCTCGCGGGAAGGCTTCCAGCAGGCGATAGCGCCGCGATCGCGCTGTTTTCGCCCGCGGTCTGAAACATTGTTGCTGAGATGACGGCTAGTTCGGCACCTGGCCCAGTAGCGTAGACAAACCCCAGGCAAGAGGGGTCTTGGCCTCTTTATGGTCGTATTTTATGCTGATTATCAAGTCGTAGGAAGCAAATATGTATTGGCGGGTCTCATAAAAGGAAGCACTTTATTGGAAGCAAACTTAATCATACAGGAAGCATACAAGGCTGCATTTGTTGGCTGCACGTTCAGTAAAAATCTGCAGCAATGGAATCTACTCAGAGGATGAACAAACGGCACGAGAGAGAGAGGTGGTTAGCGAGGACACTGGAGCGAACTCAGCTGGAGCAGTTACCACAGCACACTTAATTAAGGAAGCAATCTAGCAACACGCAGCTGCATGCTTTAAATCCAACGAGCTGCATGCTTTAAATCCTAGGGCCTTCGATCGGTCTGATGGAAGCAAGTGATCTCTAATGCATTTGATCCAATCGATCGATCATTGATCACGCAGAGTCAGCAGCACGGACCAATCTTCCTTGGACCGCATGGGCAATTAGTGGTGAGATCTGTACACTCAACTCTCGCCCTACTCATGCTGCGATCGAGCCCACTTCAATAACGCACTCCTCGCGCATGCATGCATGTTGGTCTATCTTAGAGTGATTGACGCAAAAATATTTAAAGTTTTAGGTTTGTCGGAAGTTAAACTTTTTAAAGTTTTATCATCTATATATAAATAATAAGATCTATAAGTTTAAATTTATATATACAACATAAAAAATTATTTTATGATGAATCTAATGAAACGAATTTGGTGCTTTATATGTTTGTATATTTATGAATAAATTTGGTCAAACTTAAGGATGTTTGACATAGGACAAACCTAAAAGTTCTATTTTGAAATCGATGAAATAATTGATATAGATAGATAAATAAAACTACCCTTCGAAAGAAAATAAAACATTTGATTATGTCGACAGTCTGCACCATGAACCATGGACAGCTATTGATCAGATCGATACACCCAACTGTCATCCTACTCCTACACATAGCGGCGGAAGCTATAGGCACCCGTCCTTCAGTTGTGGCCCGGCTACATCGCTGGCTCGCGCTGCTCTTCGTCCTTCTCGGTGATAGCCGCCTCGTTCGATGAAGGGCGCTCTTGAAAGCTTTCCAACTCCTCTTGGTTGTTCTTCAAAAGCGGAGGCGTGGCTAGCAAGGTGTGATCGTGTTAGGAGCCTCTCCTACATGGGCCAGTCCTTTGGGCCCACACTTGGGCCTGACCCGTCCGGCAACTAGCACGACTACAAGTAACCCCTAGGAGACAACAAAGAGAGTATCCAGTGTATCACGGCTTCGGCACGGCGGCTCTCTTCTCCTACCTGTGGTCCTCTTCTTTCTGCTCTTTCTGATTCCCCAAATCCTGTAGCTTCATTGTTGCTTGTAATCCAAGCTTGTATCTAGTAGATAGTAAGAGAGACACCTGGTACCTTGCATATCGATTTAAGGACATTGATTGGTCGCTGCGGCAAGGAGGTCACTCAGCTAGCTCTTGGGTGAGCGTCTCTATTTTCCGACAGTAAGGCGCCTTTCGAGCCAAGGCAAGGGGAAAGGGTTCCCCTTCGGAATAGAGTAGGCAGTTGTTGTGCGCTCCTCTAGTCACTCGATCTGCTGTCTCCGGTGATGGTTCTTCCTATCTGCCACATCTCAACTGGTGCCTACGTGAGGAGTGCATCTCCATTCAAGCTCAGTTCTTAGTGCTCCAGATTCTAGCATGCTTGTAATGGTTTATGTTGTTGTTGTTGTTGTTAGTTTCCGTTTGCCCCTATGTATCAGTTTTAGTCGTTCATTTTCTTTGTAAGAGTGATGTAATTCCTGACGTTAATTCAAGTCTGGGCTCATTTCAAGCCTTCTTCTAAAAAAGTAACCAGTATTTATGACGAAAAAGAGCATACCCGGCAAATCATGCGAGATGTACATCTTCGACATATAATCGTAACAATTCAACCTCGTAGCAAGACTTGCTAACCTGGGCCCTTAGAGCATCTCTTACAGAAGATGTAGATGCTAAAATAACTAACTTTTACATCATGAAGGCAAAAATCGCTGCTTCAAGAGACACAATTGCCAACAGATGGTGTAGATGAAAAACATTATATCACCTCCTTCAAGTGATGTAAAATCTCCACCTCCCAGCTGATGTAAAACTTCAGTCGCGCGTCAACCACCAACCGCCGCCTCATTTCAATTCCCCGCGCCCTCCTCACGCCTGCCCGCTTCCATCCCCTGGCCGGAAACATTGTCGCCGCCGCCCGTCCATCCATCACTATTCCCACCGCGACCCCTCCGCCTATCCCCGCCTCCCGCCACACCGCCTTAGTCGCCGACAAGCCACCGATTTGATTCCGTCCCGCCACACTTCCGCCGCCGCACCGCTGCCCACCGGACCACGCTGTACCGCTCAGCTACCAGATCTGACCGCTCCACCGCCCCCGTCGCCGGATTTGCCGTTGCCCATCTCCAAATCGGCCGAATTGGCCGCTTTCTCCGCCGCTGAATCACCGCCGCGTGATTTGAGCTCCCCCCGCCGCCCCGCCACCAGATTAGAGCAGCACACCCACCAACAGACTCGATCTTCTTGCGTCGCCCGACCGTCGCCACGTCGTGACCAATCTTCCTCTTGATTACCAGCCGCGCCACCGGCCATTCGAGCTCCCGCCGCCACATTCGACCACCGGCCTCTCATCGCTTGGCTATCGGCTCCCCTGCTACCGCCGCTCTGTCCGCCAGCGCTCCTCCCGGCTCTCAGTGCTCGACCGCCGACGCTCACGCCAACTAGCTTTTCATCTTGAAGTACATCATCTGTTGGAGTAGGAGTTTTATATCACCAAATATACATCATTTGTTGGAGTTGGGACTTTTTTTAAGATATAAAAAACATTTTTATTTTTTTGCGAGAAAAACTTTCAATCTATTCATCTTCAATCATGGTAGTACAATGAACACTAGAAATAATAAAAATTACATCCAGATTCGTAAACCACCTAGCGAAGACTACAAGCACTGAAGCGAGCTGAAGGCACGCCGCTGTTATCGCGCCTCCATCGCCGGAGCCGGATGTAAATTATACAATGACTAGTTTTATATTTCCACATTTGCATCACCTATTGAAGATGCTTTTATGGGGTAATGCAACAATACTGAGAAATACAACAGCAAGAGAAAAAAAAAACACACACACACACAAAGCTAGCAGACGCCCAACAAATAAAACGGCTCGCCAAGACGCGCGCCCATTTCTCTATTTTTTAACCTTATTTATCTATTGTTGGACTACTCTCTGTCGTGTCCCGATGATTGACGTAATCTCTGACCAAAGCACCGGCCGTATCAGTCACCCATCTCTGGCCGGCGTCATTCCATCTAGAAGCATTAGAAGCATTCATAGACACACACATTTGTCCACCGCAGGTAGGAACCTTCTAATCAGCCACGCTAGCTGTCCTTTTTATCGTCCTAAATGAATAAAAGCAGGCTGTCTTTTCCAAGCGAACCTTGTACTCTCCGGCCATGAACCAGCTGGTATCTACTCCCTTCATTTCATAGCATATGACCGTGTAGTGTTAAAAACGCTCCTATGTTATGTTATTTTATGTTATGCCATTTTATAGAAGTGTTGGCATAACATAAGAGCTTGTAGTTGATCTACGTAGTAGTACGTGGATTATATCATTTGCATATTTTTCTATGGATCTAAGATTTCTAGTATGAGCTATTTCGATGTAGAGGAACAAATTTAAGACGTGACTGATCACAGTCCACAAACACATCCGGACGCGTTTACTGGCATTTGAGGGGTCAGATCTACTGTTCGCGGCTGTAGATGCTCTCTGTAAAGATAAAAAACGGAGTGAGTATCTTCCAAAGTAATGAGCAGAGCTGGATGCGTAACGCCGGCCGCCTCGGTGGGTGGCTATGTCAGGATGTGTTTACACCCGATACGTAGGTATTCCATTCCACCGCACCACCGCATACCATGCGTAACGCCGGATCATCCAGTTTTGTTCTCATCGTAGGTCCAGCTTCCTTCCTTGTGTTTGCGCAAGAAGACGCCCACCACCGCTATAATAAGCGCGCGGCGCATCTAACAATCTTTTCATACCCCTCTAGCTCTCCGGCGAACAACCAGTAAGTGCGGTGCATCTATCAGTAGTTTCCTACCCCTCTGCCTCTCCAGCGAACAACCAGTAAGTGCGGTGCCGGCCGGTCGGGATGGACGAGGCAAGCTCCCACGCCGCCGCCAAGGCCGCGCCAGTGCGGGCTGTCGCCGTTTCCCGGATTGCGCCGTCGGTTCTCCGGGAGGGGCAGTGCGGGGAACGCGTGAAACTTTCCTTCCTTGATTCGTTGTGGGTCGTGCTGCCCCCGATCCAGCGAGTGTTCCTGTACCAGCTTGGGGAGGACGGCGGCAGTGGCCGCAGTGACGACGGCTTCCCGGCGGTGGTCGAGCGACTCAAGCGTGCTCTCGCGGACACGCTGGCGCACTACCTGCCCCTGGCGGGGACGCTTGAGTATGTGATGGAGACCGGGGACGCCTTCGTGGACTGCACCAACGCCGGGGTCGCCTTCGTCGAGGCCGAGGGCGGCATGGATGTGCGGCGCCTAGCTGGCGACGAGGCGCACGACACCCTCGCATTCCTGAGCCTCGTGCCGGAGCTCGATGCCCGGGTGCTCCCTGCGCCCGTGCTGTCAGTACAGGCCACTCGTCTAAGCGGCGGCCTGGCGGTCGGCCTGTCCGTGCACCACGCAGTCGCCGACGGACGTGCCGTGTGGCGATTCATGGAGGCATGGTCTTCCGCTTCCCGCGAGGGCTCCCCAGTCACCAAGGTCCTCGGCCCGCCACACTACAGCCGCGACGTCATCCACCACCCGAACGCCGACGAGCTCGCCCGCGAGATGCTAAAGACCGTCGCGCCCAATCTCCCAAAGGTAATTTTCAGAGCCATCAAGCGAAGCGAGCCCTGTGTATTGTTTACCAGGTAAAGAAAGACATTGACATGCATCCTCGCTCGCAGGTGAGGGGGCAGTACGACTTCAGCCAGCGATTCCTGCTCGCGCGCCGAACGTTCTACCTCGGCGCCGACGAGATCCGGTCGCTTAGGCGGCGGATCGACGACCTCGCCTCCGCCGAGGCCGGTGGCGACGCGCCCAAGCCGAAACCGGTGTCGACGTTCGTGGCGCTGGCGGCGCTGAGCTGGACGGCGTTCGTTCGTTCCAAGGGGCTCGCCGCCGGGGACGACATGTACCTGGCGTTCCTCGCCGACCTGCGCTCCCGCCTGGACCCGTGTGTGAGCGAGGCTTACCTCGGCAACTGCGTGCGCGCGTGCCTGGCGAGCTGCGCCGACGCGGCGGATCTCCTCGGCCAGGCGGGCATCCTCCGCGCGGCGCGGGCTGTGCAGGCCGCGGTGGCGGAGATGGAGGCGGCACCGCTGTCCGGGACGGACAAGGGGTGGATGCAGAAGCTGATGCGGCTGCCGTTCCAGCGGCTGACCAACGTGGCGGCGAGCCCTCGATTCAGGGCCTACGAGGCGGCTGACTTCGGGTTCGGGAAGCCCGCGCGCGTGGAGCTGGTGTCCATGAACCACGACGGCGAGATGGTGCTCGTCGGCGGCCGCGGAGATGGCGAGGTGCAAGCCTCCGTGTCGATCAACCCGGCGCACATGGACGCATTCAAGGCCTGCATCCTCGGCTAGATAAATTTTCGCGGGCCCGTCCGGCCGGGCGCGGTTGGGAATTAATCTGAACCTGCAAAGTCATGCAGTTGAGATCTACTCCCTCGGTTCCTAAATATTTGTCTTTTTAGATATTTCAACAAATGACTACGTACGGAGCAAAATAAATGAATCTACACTCTAAAATATGTCTATATATATCCGTATGTGTTAGTCCATTTGAAATCTAAAAAGACAAATATTTAAAAACAGAGGGAGTAGTCTGTTTCCAACGATATATAGAGTTGTACTAGCAAAAGGACACGTGCGTTGCAACCTAAAAAAAATATAATCTTCAATGGCCATGGCTATATTTTGCTGCGTCACCTAAATACACAATTACTCTCAATTTTATGAAACTATGAACAATTTTTGAAATCAAAACAATTTCTGAAACTGGCGAACATATTTGAAATCATGTACAATTTTTCAAACTCATTAACACTTTTACAAATTTTTGAACATTTTCTTAGATCCTTTTTTTAATTCATTAATAATTTTTTACTGTTTCAAAACCATTTTTTAAAATTATGAACATTTTTTAAACAATTTTCTAGAATCGTTGAACATTTCTAGATTCATCAAACATTTCAGTATCGGATGATTTTTTTTTGGAAATTGGTCGAACAATTTTTGAAATTCACGAACTTTTTTTTGGTTATAAAACATTTTTTGAAATGCATGACCATTTTTTGAATCAATGAACATTTTTTAAATTTTTAGGATATTTTTCAATAAATGAAATTTTTTGAATTGGCAAAATTTTGTTCAATTTCATTAATATTTTTAATAGAAGATTTTTTAAAAATGATGAACATTTTTTGATTTCCTGAAGATTTTTGAATAAGCAAACATTTACTTACAAAATCACAAACATTTTATGATTTAATAACATTTATTTCAAAATTCTAATTTTTTAATTTTCGGTTTTTTTTGAAGTCCAAAATTATTTAAAATAGACAAAACGGAAATGAAACAAAAATGTTGAGGAAAGCTATAACAATACGTGTCTTGTCCCCTATTTTTTCACTAGGATGGAGCACCACAAGATTACCCATCACAAAGCATCTCTCCCACTGAAGATCAATCAATATAGTTGCCAAACTAAATGGTTAGATCAGAGAGAAATACAAATCTATAACAATCATGCATAATCAAATTCAGAGAAGACTCAATTTATATTCATGAATAATCTTATTATAAACCCACAATTCATCAGATTCCAACAAACACACCGCAAAAGAAGATTACATCGGATAAAACTCCAAAAACATCGAGGAGAATATTGTATTGAAGATAAAAGAGAGGGAAGAAGCAATCTAACTACTAGCTATGGGCCTGTAAGTCTGTGGTGAACTAGTCACGCATCATCGGTAGGGAAGCAAGGATGAATAATACGAGGCGCTTGTTTGTGACGCTGATGTTGAGCGGAAAGAGGGCGAGGCTTGCCGTCAGGTTGAAGTCGGGGATGGGGTAGCCGCTGTCGCCGGCGAAGGCGGCCTGCACGGCGGCCATCATGGTTTTCTCCGCGTAGGAGATGTTGTCGACGCGGAACAAGTGCTCCCTGAACGTGTTGCTCAGGTAGGTGCGGCCGGTGGCGATGTCGCATGTGAGGTCCAAGGGCGGGTAGCCGTAGTACAGCGGCTGCGCGCTGGCGAGGGAGAAGGGATACCTGATGGTGAGGGCCCCGCATGACCGCTGCGTGCAGCTCCCGTTGCTGCCGGTGGTGGATGTAGCCGTGCGCAGGAAGGAGGCGAGCGGGAGAAGAAGCAGCTACAGCGACAACATGGACATGGTTTGCGACGAGCACGCGCGCACTTGGAATGTGGAACTTGTCTCATACTACTTGTGTGGGATGAAGTGGATGATGTCGGTACGCTGGTACATGGTCATTGCACTACTAGAAAAATGCTTATAGATAGAAGTTTACCAGTAGCGTTTGTTTATGACCCCACGCTACTAGTAGTTAGTAGTAGCGCTGGATAGAAAGAGCGCTACTGGTATAAGTTAGCAGCAGCGCTTGTTATCTAACCCCACGCTACTGCTAAGTGTAACACACCACAATATCTGATCAATAAATATTAGCAGCGCTTGTCGCCCAACCAGCGCTACTGTTAGTTTTGGATCTATAGCGCCTGTTGATATAAACGCGCTATTGCTATATTTTCTATCTATAAAATTTTACCAGTAGCGTGTTTTTTTTAGCCCGCGCTATAGGTAGTGCACCACCAGCCGTAGTTATTTTGCAAGCTGCCATAGCAGTAGCGCGCATAGGTGACCCGCGCTGCTGCTATGCCCGCCAGCCACCTACCACCTTTCCCCTCCTTCCTCCCCTTTCTTCTTCCTCCCCCTTCCTTTCTCCCCCTTTCCTTGCACCTTGCTTGTTTCAATGCTCCCCCTCCACCACCCCTCCATTAGAGCCCTCCCTTCCCCTCTTCTTTGCCCTTCCACCACCACCCTCTTCTTTGCCCCTCCACCACACCCCTCCATTAGAGCCCTCCCTCCCCCTCTTCTTTGCCCTCCACCACCCCCACTCTTCTTTGCCCTCCACCACCACCCCCTCCAGTAATGCCCTCCCCCCCTCTTCTTTGCCCTCCACCACCCCCTTCCATTAATGCCTTCCCTCTTCTCCTATATATCTATAGAGCTAGTAGGTAATTAAGAAGAAAGGTGCTCGATATCCCTCTCGACACATAGGTGAGCAAAAAAAGTGTTTGTGTGGATAGGACCGAAACTATATATATATGGGCGATATGAGAATATACCGAATTGTGTGTGGCATAATTTGAGTTGCCTACATTGTGTATTTGATGAAATAATGTGGGTGACATGAGTTGCCTATGTTTTGCCGAAATGTCGATTCATTTTCATTTCGGCGAATTTCGGGAAAACTCAATATGTCCTATGTTTAGGGAAGGTCATGCCGAATTTTGTATGAATTTGATCCATGCATGCATATATACGTGGTTATAATATTTGCTCCGCGCGCAAGTGATCATGAAGGTCAATGGAAGGATGGTGGAAAGATACTGGCAATCCGCTGTGGATGACATGTATGAAAAAAGACTGAAGGATGTTTTATGTCCGTGTCGAAAATGCAAAGGAAGAGTCAGGCTCGACCCCTTTCAGGGTGGTAAATTAAAGGGCACCTGCTCATGCATGGTTTCATGCATGGCCATACTCGGTGGATAAGTGAAGAAGATGATGATGATGATGAGGACGTCGACGAGGCAGGAAATAACGACATGGGGCCATCAGACGAAGAGATGAGCGATTATGTGCCCGAAGAGGAAGACGGCCTCAGAAATGTCGATGGCGAAGAGGCAGTTCAAGGCGGAGAAGACGCGGACACGCCGCCGTCTTCGTCGCTACTAAGTTCAGCCATGCAGGACCCGCATGTTCGAGACCTGCTTCGCAAGAAGACGACTAGCTATAGAGCTGCTTCAAGAGAGGAGGCCAAACTGGCGCAACTTGAGGTAGACTCGATGACTCCTTTGTATGATGGTTGCAATCCCGAGGTGACCCGCTTGAGTTTCACAATAGAACTTCTAAAGATGAAGGAAAAAAACAAATGGACAGATACAAGCCTGGATGAGCTTCTGAAGTACCTAAAGAAGGTTCTTCCCGCGGGAAGCCTGTGTCCTACTAGTGTCGAGGAGGCAAAGAAAATCATGTGCCCTCTTGATCTGCCACATATTAAATATCACACATGCATCAATGATTGCATCATATATCGGAACGAGCACGCGGAAAAAACCATCTGTCCAAAGTGCAATGCTTCACGATATAAAAAGGCCGGAAAGAAAGCTCCACAGAAAGTTGTATGGTACTTTCCGATCACTCCGCGTCTACAGCGGTATTTCGTAGATCCTAAGGAAGCAAAGCTTATGCGTTGGCACGCGGAGAGGGTGAAGCCAGATGACGGAGATGAGCCGAAGCTGAGACACCTCGCAGATGCTAGCCAGTGGAGAGCATTAAATGCTGAATTTGAATTTTTCGCAAATGATCCAAGGAACATCGTGCTTGGCGCTAGTAGTGATGGCATGAATCCATTTGGCAACCAGAACACCAATCATAGCACATGGCCCGTGTTTGTATGGATGTACAACCTCCCCCCTGGTTGTGCATGAAGGAAAAATACATACAGATGGCTATGCTTATTCAAGGGCCGAAACAACTGGGAAATGATATAAATCTGTATCTCGGGTTACTGAAAGAGGAGTTACAGACCTTATGGACAACGCCGGCCAAGACATGGGATGCAAGCAAAGGAGAGTATTTCTACATGAGAGCCGCGCTGGTCACGACGGTGCAGGACTATCTCGGTACGGCTATCTCTCCGGCCAGGTGTGCCACGGATATTGCGGATGCATGAGGTGCATGGATGATACAACTTCTCTGCAGCTATCGAAAGATGGCGGGTCTTCGAAAATCATGTACATGGGGCATCGAAGATGGCTCGAGAAGGATGACCAATGGAGAAAGCGTGGAGATCTATTCAATGGTAAGGCTGAGCATCGAGGTCCTCCACGTAAGCGTAGCGGTGCAGAAATATATGAGTTATTGAAGAACTGGGAAGAGTGCCCCTCGCTGGGAAAGACGAAGAAAAAGGCGCCGGAGCCCCTGCTGAAGATATGGAAGACGAGATCTGTTTTCTGGGACTTGGAATACTGGCCCATACTCGACACGCCTCATAGCCTTGATCAAATGCATATCACAAAAAATATCCTTGAGAGTTTGCTTGGAACATTGATGAACATGCCATAGAGGACGAAGGATGGGCCGAAGGCAAGAAAAGAGTTGAATTTTTGAAATCAGGAAAGATCTCCAAATGCCCGGTAAAAGATCGCCAGAGGAGACCGAGACGGAGACGGAGACGGAAGATAGGGGAAAAAAAGTAAACAAGAAGGAAGAACAATATTGCCCCCCCTCTTGCTTCACCTTAGATCCGAAGGAGGTTGATCAATTGTTCAAGTGCCTTGCCGGAATCAAAGTTAGTCCCGGATACTGTGGGAAGATAAGCAGATATCTGGACACTAAGAAAAAAAGGTTCAGTGGGATGAAGTCTCACGACTGTCATGTGATGATGACACAGTTACTCCCGGTTGCACTTAGAGGGATTATGGACACACATGTGCGTGAGACGCTTACTGACCTATGCCACTTTTTTGATGCTATCTCTCGAAAGTCGATCAGTGTGAAGCAACTCCATAGGCTACAAGAAGAGATCGTTGTCATACTGAATGAGCTAGAGATGTACTTCCCGCCCACGTTCTTTGATGTCATGGTGCATCTATGTGTCCACATCGTGGACGACATCATCGACCTAGGGCTGACATTCCTGCATAGCATGATGCCGTTCGAGAGGATGAATGGGGTCATCAAAGGATTCGTTCGTAACATGTCCCATCCAGATGGAAGCATAGCCCAGGGATATCTGACCAAAGAGTGCATCTCTTTCTGTGAGAGTTATCTGACCAAAGACCCTGTTGTTGGTTTTCCCGTCAACAAGCACTGTGGAAGGCTCGAAGGCGAAGGTCACACCAACGGTCATAGGGATGTGAATGTGTTACGCTCGGGCCGAAAAAACGACCTTGACAGGGCAAACTTAGTAGTGCTACAACACCTAGATGTGCTAGAAGATTTTGTGGCACTGCACAAAGAGACCATCGCAAAGAAGTACCGTGACTGTGGGGTGCACAGGACGGACGCTGAAGTTATTAGAGAGCACAACTCCACTTTCGTGTGTTGGTTCAAAGAGCGAGTTTTGGCTAATCCCCCGGAAGAGGGTTGTCCGAACGGAACACTCACATACGCCTTAGCACATGGCCCCTCGACCAACCTCGCGACTTATCAAGCATACGATATCAACGGATACACGTTCTACACGGAGGAGAAAGATATAAACAGTGATGACCAAAACTCAGGGGTGACGATGGAAGCCATGACCGGGAATGTAATTGAAAGATATTACGGAAGGGTCGAAGAGATATGGGAGCTTAACTACTCTGGATTGCATAGCGCGACGATGTTCCGTGTCAGATGGGCTAAGAATGTACACAGAGAAAACCGACATTTCACTACCATGTGTATACCCGACTCCGATAGCGGTACCGTCAACGCCATCGCCAAAAATGAGCCATGGGTACACGCTAAACACGTGGCACAATGTTTCTTCATAACTGGTCCGATCAATCCCAGCCGTGTTGTCGTGAGGAGAAGCAAAAGGAGCATCGCCGGAATGGATGGAGTCGCCAACGAGGAAGACTATGACCAGTACGGTGATCTGATGAGGGAAGATGATGCTGATGACGATGAAACATATGTCAAAAGAAGAATGAAGACTACATTACCTACGAAAGATCGTAATCCCTGGAGAAGGAAAAGTCACGACCATGGGCTCAATTATTCGACAACGAACAAAAGAGGGAAGAAGATCAGTCTGAAGCGTCGTCGTCGCCCAAGCTGACAAACTAATCCCCAAAGTTTGTGTGTGTCTAGCTATTTTGTATACCTCCGATAACGGTCAAATGATGTAAGATATATTATACTAATTATTATCCAGAGGGTAACAGTGGTATTGCTCAAACGACAGACCAAATTAAAGGAAGGAAAGTGCAAAAGAAAGATAAAAAAAGAAAAGTGCAAATGAAAGAAAAAGAAAAAGAAAAAGAAAAAGAAAAAGAAAAAGAAAGGAAGTTTTGCAAAATGAAATGAAAAGAAAAAAATGAACTAATAAGTTGTGGAAAATGAAATGCAAGAAAAATAAAAAAATAAAGAAAAAGAAAAAAAGAAAAAAGTTAGTAGTAGCGCGTTTTTGGCCTGGGCGCGCTATAGCTAAGAAAAATAAAAAGAAAAAGAAAAAGAAAAAAAGAAAAAAAAAGAAAAAAAAGTTAGCAGTAGCGCGTTTTTGGCCTGGGCGCGCTATAGCTAAGAAAAATAAAAAGAAAAAAAAGAAAAAAGAAAAAAAGCTAGCAGTAGCGCTATTTTGCTAGACAAGCGCTATAGCTAACTTAGCTATAGTGCGTTTTGCCCACACGCGCTATAGCTAAGTTGCCTACAGCACTGGTCCGCTAGCTCCCCTCTTTCCTATCTCTCACTCGCGGCGGTCGTCGATCCCCTTTTCTCCGACGCCACCGCCGACGCCGCACCGCCCATGCCGACGCCGCCCCGCCCACGCTGCCGCCGACGCCGCCCGCCCAAGCCGCCGCCGACGCCGCACCACCCACGCCGCCGCCAACGCTGGACTCGGCCTCAGCCCCGACCTTGACGCCGGGCACCGACCCCCTCCCGCTCCGGTATGGCCCCCTGCCCCCTCTTCCTTCCTGTCCGACCCCTCAGCCCCGGCTCTCTCTCTCTCTCTCTCTCTGACCCCTCCCGCTCCAGTATGTCTCTGCAGATCAACAAGGCTCAGCGACCCCGGCGACCCCGACGCCGGCCACCGACCCCGACCCCTCAGCGCCTCCCTCCGTGAAGCAGCCGGCGACGCCCAGCAACGCCAGCGAGCACTTCGTGGACAGGTGCCTTTCCCTCCCCTCCCCCCTCCCCCCGCCCCGTGCGTACGAGTTTAATTTAATTGTTGTTAGTGTTAGTGTTAGCCCAGTGATGGTGCTTAGCTTAATTGATGTTAGTGTTAGTTAGTGTATTCTGCTGATTTCTGTGGTGGTACGAGCAAGTTTAATTTACTGTTACTACTGTTCTGACTAAATTCAGTTAAATGAAAATGAGCTTTGACAGAGAATTAAAATGGGCTTTGACAGAATATTGAAATGAAAATTAGCTTATGTTGCTTTGTTTTTAAATGAAAATGAAAATTACAGTTTTTGCAAATTAGCTTATGTTGCTGTCCATTTTGAAAATGAGGATTTTTAATAGAAGTGTTTGAAAATTTGGTCACTCTCTCTCTCTCACCAAATTAGGTCTTTCTGCAGGTCGACGAGGAAGAGAAGGACGCCCTCGACCCCCCGGCCCCCCTTTGCACCGGCGACCCCGACCCCGATCCCAACCCCGAGGTGCACCACCCCCTCTTCCCTCCCTCTTCATATGTCAGCACATAATGATGCAAGGGGGAGTGTTCATAATGTGGCTGTTAAAGTGTTCATAATGATGCAATGGGGAGTGGAGCTGTTAGATTGGTTAATGAGCTTGCAGTTTTACTATGGTAGTTGATCTTTTTTGCATTAGTTGGGCAGCAATGTTCATGATTGTGTATATGTCAGCAGCAACAAAGTCTGTGATGTTTGTTTCAGCTTCTTAGAGTGCTCATAATGTGGCTGTTAAAATGGTTGTTAGAGTGCTGAAATGCTTGCTGTTAAAAAAGTGACCTATGTTTTGTCGGAAATGTTGATTCATTTCCATTCCGGCAAATTTCAGGCGCTCTATATGTGCACTTTCTAGCAAAAAGGTCATGCCGAAATTTTCCGTGAATTTTGGCATGACTTGTGCTAGAAAGTTGGACATATCGAGTGCCCGAGATTTGTCGCGACGGGAATGAAACGACATTTCCGGCAAAACAAAGGTCACTTTTTTGTTATTATTCACTTTATTATATAAATCTCGATAATTAAACGACTACGACATTGAACCCTAGGAAACATGACCGACACCGATGAGCCCGGAGGTTCTCAGTCCCAATTAGGTCGAGCACACGCCTACCTCGACTTTCTGGCGGATCAGGAGAGACAGCAAGCTGGGTGTCCGGACCCCCTTGTCATGACGGATGACGGCGGTGGTGGCGCCGGCGCCGACACTGATGCCACCAACGACACCGGCACTGAGGCTGGCGCTGATGATGTTCCTAACTACAGCACTGAAGGTGGGACCTCCCAAGCCAGTGAGGGAAAGAAGGAAAAGAGGACACGACGCCCAAATGAGCTCGGCACCGGAAGACTGGTGGTCACGGCGGTGTATGCTACCTCTTGAGCACTGCGTTGGTTTTCCCTTGAAGAGGAAAGGGTGATGCAGTAAAGCAGCGTAAGTATTTCCCTCAGTTTTTGAGAACCAAGGTATCAATCCAGTAGGAGGCCATGCACGAGGCCCTCGCACCTGCACAAACAAATAAATCCTTGCAACCAACGCGATAAGAAGATTCAAATATTGTTCATAGATAAACTTGATCATAAACCCACAATTCATCGGTCTCAACAAACACACCGCAAAAGAACATTACATCGAATATATCTCCACGAGAGGGGGGGAGAACATTTTATTGAGATCCAAAAAGAGAGAAGAAGCCATCGAATATATCTCCACGAGAGGGGGGTAAAATACTCACACATCATCGAAGAGGCTATGGTGTTGATGTAGAAGCCCTCCGTGATCGATGCCCCCTCCGGCGGAGCTCCGGAACAGGCCCTAAGATGGGATCTCACGGGTACAGAAGGTTGCGGCGGTGGAATTAGTTTTTTGGCTCGGTATCTGGTAGTTTGGGGGTACGTAGGTATATATAGGAGGAAGAAGTACGTCGGTGGAGCAACGTGGGGCCCACGAGGGTGGAGGGCGTGCCTTGGGGGGGGGGGGTAGGCGCGCCCCCCTACCTCGTGGCTTCCTGGTTGATGTCTTGACGTAGGGTCCAAGTCCTGTAGATCACGTCCGTTCCAAAAATCACGTTCCCGAAGGTTTCATTCCGTTTGGTCTCCGTTTGATATTCTTTTTCTGCGAAACTTTGAAATAGGCAAAAAACAGCAATTCTGGGCTGGGCCTCCGGTTAATAGCTTAGTCCCAAAAATAATATAAAAGTGTATAATAAAGCCCAATAATGTCCAAAACAGAATATAATATAGCATGAAACAATCAAAAATTATAGATACGTTGGAGACGTATCAAGCATCCCCAAGCTTAATTCCTGCTCGTCCTCGAGTAGGTAAATGATAAAAACAGAATTTTTGATGTGGAATGCTACTTGGGATAATTTCAATGTAATTCTTCTTAATTGTGGAATGAGTATTCAGATCCGAAAGATTCAAGAGAAAAGTTCAATATTGACACAAAAATAATAATACTTCAAGCATATTAACTAAGCAATTATGTCCTCTCAAAATAACATGGCCAAAGAAAGTTCATCCCTACAAAATCATATAGTTTAGTCATGCTCCATTTTCGTCACACAAGAATGTTCTCATCATGCACAACCCCGATGAAAAGCCAAGCAATTGTTTCATACTTTAGTAATCTCAAAATTTTCAACGTTCATGCAATACATGAGCGTGAGCCATGTATATAGAACTATGGGTGGAATAGAATATAATGATGGGGGTTATGTGGAGAAGACAAACAAGGAGAAAGTCTCACACCAACGAGGCTAATCAATGAGCTATGGAGATTCCCATCGATTGATGTTAATGCGAGGAGTAGGGATTGCCATGCAACGAATGCACTAGAGCTATAAATATATGAAAGCTCAAAAAAAGAAACTAGGTGGGTGCGCATCCAACTTGCTTGCTCACGAAGACCTAGGGCATTTGAGGAAGCGCATTGTTGGAATATACAAGCCAAGTTCTATAATGAAAAAGTTCCCACTAGTATATGAAAGTGACAAAACAGGAGACTCTCTATCATGAAGATTATGGTGCTACTTTGAAGCACAAGTGTGGTAAAAATGATAGTAACATTGTCCCTTCTCTCTTTTTTCTCTCATTTTTTTGGGCCTTCTCTTTTTTTATGGCCTTTCTCTTTTTTTTAATTTTTTTTACCTCACTTGGGACAATGCTCTAGAAAATGATGATCATCACACTTCTATTTATTTACAACTCAATGATTACAACTCGATACTGGAACAAAGTATGACTCTATATGAACGCCTCCGGCGGTGTACCGGGATATGCAATGAACCAAGAGTGACATGTATGAAAGAATTATGAATGGTGGCTTTGCCACAAGTACGATGTCAACTACATGATCATGCAAAGCAATATGACAATGATGAACGTGTCATGATAAACGGAACGGTGGAAAGTTGCATGTCAATATATCTCGGAATGGCTATGGAAATGCCATAATAGGTAGGTATGGTGACTATTCTGAGGAAGATATAAGGAGGTTTATGTGTGAAAGAGTGTATCATATCACGGGGTTTGGATGCACCGGCGAAGTTTGCACCAACTCTCAATGTGAGAAAGGGCAATGCACGGTACCGAAGAGGCTAGCAATGATGGAAAGGTGAGGGTGCGTATAATCCATGGACTCAACATTAGTCATAAAGAACTCACATACTTATTGCGAAAATCTAGAAGTCATAAAAAACCAAGCACTACGCGCATGCTCCTAGGGGGATAGATTGGTACGAAAAGACCATCGCTCGTCCCCGACCGCCACTCATAAGGAGGACAATCAAAGAACACCTCATGTTTCAAATTTGTTACATAACGTTTACCATACGTGCATGCTACGGGACTTGCAAACTTCAACACAAGTATTTCTCAAATTCACAACTACTCAACTAGCACAACTTTAATATCACTATCTCCATATCTCAAAACAATCATCAAGCATCAAACTTTTTTTAGTATTCAACACACTCATAAGAATTTTTTTACTAGTCTTGAATACCTAGCATATTAGGATTATTTAAGCAAATTACCATGCTATTTAAGACTCTCAAAATAATTTAAGTGAAGCATGAGAGAATAATATTTTCTATAAAACAAAACCACCACCGTGCTCTAAAAGATATAAGTGAAGCACTAGAGCAAAAACTATATAACTCAAAAGATATAAGTGAAGCACATAGAGTATTTTAATAATTTCCGAATCAAGTGTGTCTCTCTAAAAAGGTGTGTACAGCAAGGATGATTGTGGTAAACTGAAAAGCAAAGACTCAAATCATACAAGATGCTCCGAGCAAAACACATATCATGTGGTGAATAAAAATATAGCTCCAAGTAAAGTTGCCGATGGAAGTAGACGAAAGAGGGGATGCCTTCCGGGGCATCCCCAAGCTTTGGCTTTTTGGTGTCCTTAGATTATCTTGGGGGTGCCATGGGCATCCCCAATCTTAGGCTCTTGCCACTCCTTGTTCCATAATCCATCAAATCTTTCACCCAAAACTTGAAAACTTCACAACAGAAAACTTAACAGAAAATCTCGTGAGCTCCGTTAGCGAAAGAAAACAAAACACCACTTCAAGGTACTGTAATGAACTCATTCTTTATTTATATTGGTGTTAAACCTACTGTATTCCAACTTCTCTATGGTTTATAAACTATTTTACTAGCCATAGATTCATCAAAATAAGCAAACAACACATGAAAAACAGAATCTGTCAAAAACAGAACAGTCTGTAGTAATCTGTGACTAACGCAAACTTCTGGAACTCCAAAAATTCAGACAAAATAGGAAGACCTAGACAATTTGTTTATTGATCATAAGAAATTGGAATCAATATTTTATCACGTTCTGGTGATTTTTAACAATTATTTTCGTGAACAGAAAGTTTCTGGAAATTTCAGCAAGATCAAATAACTATCATCCAAGAAGATCCTATAGGTTTAACTTGGCACAAACACTAATTAAAACATAAAAAGACATCAATCAGAGGCTAGATCAAAGATTTATTCCTAAACAGAAGCAAAAAGCAAAAAACTAAAAATAAAATTGGGTTGCCTCCCAACAAGCGCTATCGTTTAACGCCCCTACCTAGGCATAATAACAAGGATAGATCTAGGTACTGCCATAATAATAAGATAGATCATTAAAACTCATTTCATACTCTCTATGTTCGGCAGCAAGCTTTCTTTGTGGCAAGCAAAAGTAATCAAAAGGGCTAAATTTAATGGGACAATAATCCCCAAGATCAACCTTAGGAGGTATAGGTTCCTCCTTCGGCCCTTCATATTGCACAACCAATTCCTCATTATAGGCGTTCTTTTGACAGAACTTGGTGAGCCTATATTCGAGAGAATATCCTAGCTCATTATTTCGAATAACAAAATCATCATTAAGTTCAGAAATTCTATCAACTAGAATATTGGTAGGAACCTATTTTCTAGGGTTTTCATTAAAAGCAACATAATCTAGAGATTGAAAACGCATTATTTCCTCTTGATCAAATAAGATAGTTTCTATGGGAGGACGTCCAGCGTCCACCCTATAATGCACAAAGATTTCTTTAGCCTCTTTTATAATAAATCTGAACTCATGAGCCAAAAAGATAGTAGCGGCATGCTTAACAGAAGAATGCTCAATGTTAGAAAATTCTAGGAAAATCATCTGTATGCAGGGATGCATGTGCATAAATGTCTTTCAAGTTCAACTACAAGCATGGCGATAGCGTCCCCAAGACTACTAGTCCTATGAAGAATAGAACTACCCATAGAAGGCAAAGCACCGGCACGAGTAAAGAAATCCTGGATAACTCCTTTTCCAATAATGTTACCACTACCAATTCAGAATTTTTTTGTATGTAAGGTAGGGGATTCTTTAGCAGGAGCATCAGAATCTTTCGTGATATCATTATGAAAAATGTCCATTTTACTACCCTGAAAAAAGTTGGTGGTTCACATAACCCCCTGATCTTTATTTCTGCTCCCTTCACCCCCTAAACAATCCAATACCGGACAAAATTGGTCTCTCGATGGTTTGACTCGACCGGATGCTGACGTGGCAACAGTCAATGGTGGTATTTACCTACTGGTGGACCTGCATGTGGTTTTGACCTCACCTCCTCCCTATGCACCGCGCCCTTGCGTCTGACCCCACTGACGACCCCGTGCCGCACCGCAGGTCGTCGCCGACGAGCCAAGCCAGACACCCCACCCCACCGCCGTTATTGCTCCTTGCTCTTCTATTCAACCTCGCTGCCTGGCTTATGCCGCGTGATGCGTGACGCCGCGAGTCTCCTCCGAGCCACCCGAGAGTGCTAGTTCGCCGCTGATTGTAGCCTGCGTAGCCACCGCCGATGAATCTCCGCCATACCGTGTCCCTGAGCTCCGCCTCCTCGCGCTGATTTCCGTCATCGACGGGTTCGTGCACTGATGGCTGGAGACGACTAAATCGAGCATTTCTCAGCCTCTAGCGCCGGCCGCTCCTCGCCATCGATTCGCCGCCTCCAAGCTTGCCCCAAGCCCGCTGAACTCCTCCACCGCATCTAAGTGGGCTCAGCTTGATTTCCCCCATCTCCTCTCCTTTAATTTGAACTGTAGGGTCATCCCTCGCGAGCTCCAAGCATGGCCATGGCCGACGAACTCAAGCAGTTCGAGCTCCCCTGTTGCATCCACCAGTCGCATGCGCATGCTCCAGGAGCTCATATGATTCCGCTGAGCACTCTTAGCTAGCCCAGACGTGTTCTATAGCTCTAACCGCGTCCAGCTCTTGCCACTGCCGTCGCCAGCTTCGATTTCGGGGCCATTTGGATTGTGTCCACCACTGTTCGTTGCGCGCGAGCCTCAGCTTCCTTGTGCTGCAAATCGCGCATAAAATAGTGCCCTATAGCAAGCACACGGTGAACCTGCGTCGCCGATTGAGGTCGCCGGCAACTAAATCCGGCGAGCTGATGTTGACATAATTAGCTTAGTCCTAATTGCTTCTGTTTCACCTAAAAAGAAAATGACAGGTGGGTCCCCATGGTTAAATAAATGGCTATTGTCTGGACGTAGGTGAAGAAAAGTCACATAGACAATCATGGGTCACTGATGAGGGGGCCCCACTGGTCAAATACCACTTTGACCTCATCCATGTCAGCATCTGACCCGGGCAAACCAGCCTGGGATGTTTTTTGACCAGTTTGAGATAGTTGAGGGGGGTAAAGGAGCAGAAAATAAGATCAGGGGGTAAAGTGAACCACCCACTATTTTCAGGGTAGTAAAATGGACTTTTTTCTATTATTATTATCCTTATCGACAAAAATTTCCCCAGTTTCAGACATAACGGCAGAGAGTGCGCGGAGCAAAAAGAAAGAGGAAGGCAAAAGGGAAAAGAGAGAGAGAGCGAATAAAATGGCAAGTGTGAAGTGGGGGAGAGGAAAACGAGAGGCAAATGGCAAATAATGTAATGCGTGAGATAAGGGTTTGTGATGGGTACTTGGTATGTTGACTTTTGCGTAGACTCCCCGGCAATGGCACCAGAAATCGCTCGTTGTCGGGGGTCCAAATCTTGACCTTGCGTAAGCCTCCCTGGCAACGGCGCCAGAAATCCTTCTTGCTACCTCTTGAGCACTGCGTTGGTTTTCCCTTGAAGAGGAAAGGGTGATGCAGTAAAGCAGCGTAAGTATTTCCCTTAGTTTTTGAGAAACAAGGTATCAATCCAGTAGGAGGCCACGCACGAGTCCCTCACACCTGCACAAACAAATAAATCCTCGCAACCAACGCGATAAGGGGTTGTCAATCCCTACACGGTCACTTACGAGAGTGAGATCTGATAGATATGATAAGATAATATTTTTGGTATTTTTATGATAAAGATGCAAAGTAAAATAGAAAGCAATAAAAATCACTAAGTGTTGGAAGATTAATATGATGGAAAATAGACCCGGGGGCCATAGGTTTCACTAGTGGCTTCTCTCAAGAGCATAAGTATTTACGGTGGGTGAACAAATTACTGTTGAGCAATTGACAGAATTGAGCATAGTTATGAGAATATCTAGGTATGATCATGTATATAGGCATCACGTCCGAGACAAGTAGACCGACTCCTGCCTGCATCTACTACTATTACTCCACACATCGACCGCTATCCAGCATGCATCTAGAGTATTAAGTTCATAAGAACAGAGTAACGCTTTAAGCAAGATGACATGATGTAGAGGGATAAACTCATGCAATATGATATAAACCCCATCTTGTTATCCTCGATGGCAACAATACAATATGTGCCTTGCTGCCCCTACTGTCACTGGGAAAGGACACCGCAAGATTGAACCCAAAGCTAAGCACTTCTCCCATTGCAAGAAAGATCAATCTAGTAGGCCAAACCAAACTGATAATTCGAAGAGACTTGCAAAGATAACCAATCGTACATAAAAGAATTCAGAGAAGATTCAAATATTGCTCATAGATAAACTTGATCATAAACCCCCAATTCATCGGTCTCAGCAAACACACCGCAAAAGAAGATTACATCGAATAGATCTCCACGAGAGAGGGGGAGAACATTGTATTGAGATCCAAAAAGAGAGAAGAAGCCATCTAGCTAATAACTATGGACCCGAAGGTCTGAGGTAAACTACTCACACATCATCGGAGAGGCTATGGTGTTGATGTAGAAGCCCGCCGTGATGGGTGCCCCCTCCGGCGGAGCTCCGGAACAGGCCCCATGATGGGATCTCACGGGTACAGAAGGTTGCGGCGGTGGAATTAGGTTTTTGGCTTCGTATCTGGTAGTTTGATGGTACGTAGGTATATATAGGAGGAAGAAGTACGTCGGTGGAGCAACATGGGGCCCACAAGGGTGGAGGGCGCCTGGGGGGGGGGGTGTAGGTGCGCCCCCTACCTCGTGGCTTCCTGGTTGAGGTCTTGACGTAGGGTCCAAGTCCTCTGGATCACGTTCGTTCCGAAAATCACGTTCCCGAAGGTTTCATTCCGTTTGAACTCCGTTTGATATTCTTTTTCTGCGAAACTCTGAAATAGGCAAAAAACAACAATTCTGGGCTGGGCCTCCGGTTAATAGGTTAGTCCCAAAAATAATATAAAAGTGTATAATAAAGCCCAATAATGTCCAAAACAGAATATAATATAGCATGGAACAATAAAAAATTATAGATACGTTGGAGACGTATCAGTGCACCCTGGCGAGTTCGAGCCAATAGAGCCGCGAGAAGTGGCAGCATGTTACGGCAACCAACTAGCACGCATCCTACGGGATACCGCTAACATCAACACCACAAAAATACGGAAGAATGAACATTTGAAGAAGCTGCTTCTAACTAGGTTGCATGCAAGATTCCTGTTCCCCGGTCGGAATGACGACGTCGACCCATGGGATGATGATGCCATGAAAAAAAATCAACAACAAAGCCCTAGGGAAGTTCAGCAATGCATTGAGCGCTTGGAAAACTAGGGTGAAAAGTGCGATTCAAGTAGACCATGAACCCTACGCCAAGATTGTTGTAGACAATCCGAAAATTACGATAGAGGACTTTGAAAAGTTCAAGGAGACTTGCAATGAAGAAGCTGCCAAGGCCAGGTCGGAGAGAGGCAAGAAACTGCAGGCAAAGAACATGGGGAACCACCGCCTTGGAAGTCGTGGTTACACGGGAAAGAGGCCCGTGTGGGCTAAGGAGGACGCAGAACGTGAACGTCAGGGGATCCCAGACCCATTGGCTGAGTTCACCGACCAGCAGGAGCACGACTTCATCAGGGCCCGATTCTCGTGGGACCCCAAGAAGAAGATTTCTTTCACCGACGGGCCGACTAGGAAATTCATGAGAATACTGGTAATTATCCTTTTACCACCTTACATATTAGGTTCTGATCAACGAAGTCTACTACATTCTAGTCGCATTCGTAAATGATTCACGGTCCATTTTGTAGAGAGAGCAACACAAGCTTGCGGCCGAGAGCGACTCGTCGACTCAGTCGACTCAGTCGTCGGCGAAGTACAAGTGGGACACTCCTTTCAACCGGGCCATGAACATAATGATGGGACACCCGCCCGGCCAGTGTCCGCAATATGGACGTGTGCACGGCACCGGGGATGGGGCCACGTGGAAGTACTATTATAACAAGGACCCCAAGGCCAAAAGACAGAGAAAGAAGTTCAGTCAAGTGACTATCGACGAGAAGGTGGCGCAGGCGATGAAGAAAGCAAAAGCTAAGACCAAAGCTGAGATAATCGCTGCCTGTAGATCTGATATGGTGGCTGCCTTTACAAGCTTGATTCCAACAGTGGTCACATGGGTGCAAAAAAATCCAAACGCGCCACCAAGTGATTTTCCCATGCCCAGCTTCACCCGGAGCAACTCAATGAACACCGCACCCATACCCGTACCTAGTATGGCAACCGCACCCGCACCTCCTCCAGCACCCGCTCCTCCACCCAGCTCTCACAGCAGCCCTAGCTCCGTCTCTGTCTTGAATGTCGGGCCGTCGACATTGGATGAGCTCGACGCCCTCACGGTAAATACGCGTCGCACCTTCATCAACTCAACTAATTAATTAATCTTCAGTTTCCATTCTTTTTTGATCTCTGATGCCGCACGTATATGTCTTTGTAGGCCGACTCCACTCCGTGCACCCTCCTTTACAACATGAAGGGCGGGTTGGTGGATGTGGGGAAGGGTACTATAGTGATGCCTAAGGATCGATTGTTTCACCGCCGGCAGATGCCTGATAACGCCTTAAGGGTCTCCGTGGCGAGTGTGAAAGCGGGCTACGAGGGTCTCCCTCGTCCGATACAAACCGATGGAGGGGATGACGAGACCCCCACGCAGCTTGGCCAATGCAAAAATTGGCCGATCCTGTGGCCAAAAAATCTTCTTCGTGTCGAGGAGGCCGGGAGCACACCAACGGGACCTCAAGAAGGTATGACCACAACACCACCTACACAAGTACAACCATTGTCTGTGCTGCTTGCTGAGATCGAGAGACATGAGGAAGGAGGGCCAACCATTCCGCCGGCAGATGATGCCATCTACCCCATGGAAGAGGATATGGATCATGACATGGAGGAGGCCGATGACCCTCTCCAGTATCTCAATACTGCCTTTGACAACGAAGTAACAATGAGTCAACCATATGAATATGAGATGCATGTACCAGAGCCGGAACGTCCTTGGCAGTGCAAGAAGTCTTTGTTCATGCAATCCTCGCAGGACACGCCTCCAGATGCCGGCTCCACCCAAGCTCAACTAATTAGCCAGAGTCGTCCAAAGCTGAGCCCGACAACACTAGGGGTGGTGCTCAGGGAGGGGCTGACAGACCCACCAGCACCTGAGCCCACCAAGAAGAGGCAGAGGAAGAGACCGGCGGTGAGAAAATCCAATAAAGCTGGCAATGTTGGTTCTAGCAGCCAGCCGCCTTCGACCAAGGTTGATTGTGTACCGATGAAACATGCGCCATTAATCCATGTCGCGGGAGAGCCAATGGTACCGGCGAATGCACTAGCTGCCATAGAAGGGGATCTCAGGAGACTCCATGACCATGTGCTTTCGACAGAGAGAAGCCTCCTCGCCTCGGATGATCCAGGATACCCACTTTATACGGTTCATGTGCCGAGCAGTTGCAAGATGTATGTCCACACATGCCCCGCGGACCTCTTCTTCCTGAGGTTTGATTACATCATCCAGATGTTTCAAATGAGGACACTCGATTTTACGTTCGTCCTCCTGTATGCGATGCACATGAACTACATCGTCAAGAGAGAGCAAGTCACCGGTCTTGCGGTCGCGGACCCATACTACGTGCATGAGGGCTTCTTGTCAATCAACGATGCCAACCGTCAATATGCGAGTCAGTACATCAAAGAATTCTTGGTCAGCAATAAGGACAAAGAAACGATTCTCCTACCTTATCATCCCAGGTAAGTCATCCACGGATAGCACTATAACACATACATCCTTTTGTGCATTTCAATAGTTACTTTGCACGCATGGAGGCTAAACTTGATCGTGTATTTTGCGCAGCGGGGGGTGTCGTGCCGTTCTCATTGTTCTTTACCCGCGTTACTCCCGCGCTCTATATTTGGACCCGTCGAAGAACATACAGAATAAAGATTACACACACATAAAGTATGTTCTGGACAGAGCTATGCTGGGCTTCAGCATGTGGGGTGGCTACATCCAATGCAAAAAGCAAATAAGGTCGGGCTTTGTTTCAGCCACAAGACTGACTTCTGTTGCATCCAGCAACCGGCAAGAAGTGAGAATGATGGATTCTACGTCATCCATCTAATGATGGAGTACAGAAGGGATGTGAAATCACTTTGCATGAAATCTTCATTCGATACCCATATCCAGAGATGGGCCGAAGCCTTTGGAGCCATGCCGGATAATCGACTTCGAAATGATTTCTACCGAATCCAATAGGAAATTGCGTCCATCATCATGAAAGATGTCCTCAAAGAGAATGGGATGTTCTACGGTGGCCCAATATCGCGAGCTGACGTCCGAACCCGCATTGCCCTACAGCGTCAGGACATGACGCCTTTCACTAAGCTTGGTGACACCCTTCCGGATATGGACAGATGGGAAGAGTGCACTGCTTAAAAACAATGTGTCTGTTTAGTTACTTGTCACTTTCTGTACGACGAAACTTCGAATCTCTCAGTACGACGAAACTATTAGATGTATGGTGCCGCACTCTAGTTAATTACTTTTGGTACGATGAAATTTGTTAACTATGTTTACTATATATGTTGCTTCTATTTCATAACTGTTTTGTTGAATTCGCTTCATGGTATATATATGTGCATCTCTGACAGGTATATAGATCAACGATGGCGAGGAAGTGGTATGCCGTGTATGTAGGGCATGTTCCGGGTGTGTATGATGAGTGGCCAGAGTGTCAGGCCCAAGTCTCTGGCTTCTCCGGCGGAAGCCAGAAAGGGTTTGATAGCAGAGCGGAAGCCGAAGCTAGTTACTTGAGATTCATAGCACAACAGGGGATTCAGAACCAGCGCTGCTGAACTACTACATAATACCGCTTTTGATCATCATGATCGCTCTTATCTTCTATGCGGTCATATCATAGTCTACATAGATGATGAAACATGAGTATGTGACCATGTAGTTGCATGTATTGAGAACTTGTAATGACTTGTAACGCTATTTCGAGACATGTGTTCAACCATGATTGATGATGATGAGATATTTGAGACATGTCGAGACTTCTAATAACTTTGGCTCATCGATGACTCACTTGCTTTTCAATGAATATGCATGTTATTGTATAAACGATGGATCTGTTTAATTGTGTACAGAGCCAAAACGCAAAAAAATAATAATACAAAAGTTAGCAGTGGCGTGGGGGTAAAGATTACCAGTAGCACTCAAGTAAGAGTAGCGCTGGCTAGCTCCACGCGTTGTAGATAAATAGCAGTAGCGCTGGGTGGAAGCGCGCTACAGCTACTTCAGCTACCAGTAGCGATGGGTTACACAAGCGCTACTGCTAAAAAATAGATGTAGCGCCGTAGCAGTAGCGCGCCTACCCGCGCTACTAATAGTAAAAAACCAGCGCTACTGGTAAGGGTTTTCCTAGTAGTGTTGACTAGTACTCCCTCCGTCCTTTAAAAAGTACTTCCAACTTTGTTGGAAAGTCAAACTTTTTTGTGTTTGACCATATTTATACCATAATAGACCAACATTTATGCCATCAAATTAGTAGCATTAGATTCATGATAAAATATATTTTCTTCATATACCTATTTGGTTTCACAAGCATTGACATATTTTTGCACAAACTCGGTCAAACTTTGAGATAGTTTGACACTCCAACAAAGTTTGAAGTACACTCTTTTAAGGACGGAGGGAGTACTGTTCCCGGTTTTCGTTACACAAGTCTCCATCACATCTTCTGGCAGCAACGGCATCGCGGTTTTCTCCGCCACACACTACTAGGGAAAATCTTGGCAGTAGCGCTGGCTTTTGGGCTAGCAGTAGTGCGGGAGGCCACGCTACTGCTACGGTGCTACAGCTAAAGGGTAACCGTAGCGTTGGTTAACCCGCCCTACTGCTATACCTACTTAGCAGTAGCGCTTTATAGAGAACACGCTACTGGTAGTTACTAGCAGTGCGTCTCTCCACCCGTGTTACTACTATTATTACATATTCTATTTCTTTTTTATTTTATGTCGTATTCATACACCATTATACAAGTTTTCATATGGTAGCAATTTAGAGATTGTTTATACATCATAATGAGTTATTACATCTAATCCATGACTTGATCACTTTGGATCCATCCACTTGAAACTAATCCATTGTTCTTTCACCAAGTGATGTAATAACTCATCATCGTCATCATCATCATCATAATATCATTAACAACTTATCATCATAATACATCATTGTCATATAACAACTCATCATCATCATCATTTTCGTCCATGATAACAACTTCTCATCATCATCATAGTCATAATCAACATTAACTAATTTTTCATCATCATCATCATAGTCATAATCAACACTAACAAAATTTTCATCATCATCATCATCATAGTCATAATCAACACAAACTAATTTTTCATCATCATCATCATCATAGTCATAATGAACACCAACTAATTTTTCTTAATACCTAGGACCTACTCCTCTCTCCTAGGTAAAATACCATAAAATAGATAAACCGGTCCATCTCCATAATGGAGAATGGAGATACACCTATCTCCAACTCGTGGCTTGCACACATTCATGTTGTCTCCAATTAGTTTCGTGTGCGCATTCATCACTTTTCTCCATTCTTTGATATTGAGCCTTCCATCGTTTGAAGAAATCGACTATGCAGTATGGTAAGCCTGTTGGGGAACGTAGTAATTTCAAAAAAATTCCTATGCACACGCAAGATCATGGTGATGCATAGCAACGAGAGGGGAGAGTGTGTCCATGTACCCTCGTAGACCGAAAGCGGAAGCGTTAGCACAACGCGGTTGATGTAGTCGTACATCTTCACGATCTAACCGATCAAGTACCGAACGCACCGCACCTCCGAGTTCAGCACACGTTCAGCCCGATGACGTCCCTCGAACTCTGATCTAGCCGAGTGTTGAGGGAGAGTTTCGTCAGCACGACGGCGTGGTGACGATGATGATGTTCTACCGATGTAGGGCTTCGCCTAAGCACCGCTACAGTATTATCGAGGTGGACTATGGTGGAGGGGGGCACCGCACACGGCTAAAAGATCAATGATCAATTGTTGTGTCTATGGGGTGCCCCTTGCCCCCGTATATAAAGGAGCATGGGGGGAGAGGCGGCCAGCCTGGAGAGAGGTGCGCCGGGAGGAGTCCTACTCCCACCGGGAGTAGCACTCCCTCCCTTCCTTGTTGGATTAGGAGAAGAGGGAAAGAGGAGGAGGAGAAGAAGGAAAGGGGGGCACCGCCCCCCTCCTTGTACAATTCGGACTAGAGGGGGAGGGGGCGCGCGGCCTGCCCTAGCCGCCCCTCCTCTTCTCCAGTAAGGCCCATGTAGGTCCATTAATCCCCCGGGGGGCTTCCGGTAACCGCCCGGTACTCCGTCATATATCCGATAACCCCCGGAACCATTCCGGTGTCCGAATATAGTCGTCCAATATATCAATCTTCATGTCTCGACCATTTCGAGACTCCTCGTCATGTCCGTGATCACATCCGGGACTCTGAACAACCTTCGGTACATCAAAACATATAAACTCATAATATAACTGTCATCGAAACTTTAAGCGTGCGGACCCTATGGGTTCGAGAACTATGTAGACATGACCGAGACACGTCTCCGGTCAATAACCAATAGCGGAACGTGGATGCTCATATTGGCTCCCACATATTCTACGAAGATCTTTATCGGTCAGACCGCATAACAACATACGTTGTTCCCGTTGTCATTGGTATGTTACTTGCCCGAGATTCGATCGTCGGTATCTCAATACCTAGTTCAATCTCGTTACCGGCAAGTCTCTTTACTCGTTCTGTAATACATCATCCCGCAACTAACTCATTAGTTGCAATGCCTGCAAGGCTTAAGTGATGTGCATTACCGAGTGGGCCTAGAGATACCGATCCTACAATCGGAGTGACAAATCCTAATCTCGCAATACGCCAACCCAACAAGTACCTTCGGAGGCACTTGTAGAGCACCTTTATAATCGCCCAGTTACGTTGTGACGTTTGGTAGCACACAAAGTGTTCCTCCGGTAAACGGGAGTTGCATAATCTCATAGTCATAGGAACATGTATAAGTCATGAAGAAAGCAATAGCAGAATACTAAATGATCGTGTGCTAAGCTAACGGAATGGGTCAAGTCAATCACATCATTCTCGTAATGATGTGATCCCGTTAATAAAATGACAACTCATGTCAATGGCTAGGAAACATAACCATCTTTGATCAACGAGCTAGTCAAGTAGAGGCATACTAGTGACAGTCTGTTTGTCTATGTATTCACACAAGTATTATGTTTCTGGTTAATACAATTCTAGCATGAATAATAAATATTTATCATGATATAAGGAAATAAATAATAACTTTATTATTGCCTGTAGAGCATATTTCCTTCAGTCTCCCACTTGCACTAGAATCAATAATCTAGATTACACAGTAATGATTCTAACACCCATGGAGCCTTGGTGCTGATCATGTTTTGCTCGTGGAAGAGGCTTAGTCAATGGGTCTGCAACATTCAGATCTGTATGTGTCTTGCAAATTTCTCTGTCTCTCACCTGGACTAGATCCCGGATGGAATTGAAGCGTCTCTTGATGTGCTTGGTTCTCTTGTGAAATTTGGAATCCTTCGCTAAGGCAATGGCACCAGTATTGTAACAAAAGATTTTCATTGGACCCGATGCACTAGGTATGACACCTAGATCGGATATGAACTCCTTCATCCAGACTCCTTCATTTGCTGCTTCCGAAGCAGCTATGTACTCCGCTTCACATGTAGATCCCGCCACGATGCTTTGTTTAGAACTCCACCAACTGACAGCTCCACCGTTCAATGTAAACACGTATCCGGTTTGGGATTTAGAATCGTCCGGATCAGTGTCAAAGCTTGCATCAACGTAACCATTTACGATGAGCTCTTTGTCACCTCCATAAACGAGAAACATATCCTTAGTCCTTTTCAGGTATTTCAGGATGTTCTTGACCGTTGTCCAGTGATCCACTCCTAGATTACTTTGGTACCTCCCTGCTAAACTTATAGCAAGGCACACATCAGGTCTGGTACACAGCATTGCATACATGATAGAGCCTATGGCTGAAGCATAGGGAACATCTTTCATCTTCTCTCTATCTTCTGCAGTGGTCGGGCATTGAGTCTTGCTCAACTTCACACCTTGTAACACAGGCAAGAACCCTTTCTTTTCTTGATCCATTTTGAACTTCTTCAAAACTTTGTCAAGGCATGTGCTTTCTGAAAGTCCAATTAAGCGTCTTGATCTATCTCTATAGATCTTGATGCCCAATATATAAGCAGCTTCACCGAGGTCCTTCATTGAAAAACTCTTATTCAAGTATCCCTTTATGCTATGCAGAAATTCTATATCATTTCCAATCAGCAATATGTCATCCACATATAATATCAGAAATGCTACAGAGCTCCCACTCACTTTCTTGTAAATACAGGCTTCTCCAAAAGTCTGTATAAAACCAAATGCTTTGATCACACTATCAAAACGTTTATTCCAACTCCGAGAGGCTTGCACCAGTCCATAAATGGATCGCTGGAGCTTGCACACTTTGTTAGCTCCCTTTGGATCGACAAAACCTTCCGGTTGCACCATATACAACTCTTCTTCTAGAAATCCATTCAGGAATGCAGTTTTGACATCCATTTGCCAAATTACATAATCATAAAACGCGACAATTGCTAACATGATTCGGACAGACTTAAGCATCGCTACGGGTGAGAAGGTCTCATCATAGTCAATCCCTTGAACTTGTCAAAAACCTTTCGCAACAAGTCGAGCTTTATAGACAGTAACATTACCGTCAGCGTCAGTCTTCTTCTTGAAGATCCATTTATTCTCAATGGCTTGCCGATCATCGGGCAAGTCAACCAAAGTCCACACTTTGTTCTCATACATGGATCCCATCTCAGATTTCATGGCCTCAAGCCATTTTGCGGAATCTGGGCTCACCATCACTTCTTCATAGTTCGTAGGTTCGTCATGGTCTAGTAACATAACTTCTAGAACAGGATTACCGTACCACTCTGGTGCGGATCTTACTCTGGTTGACCTACGAGGTTCAGTAACAACTTGATCTCAAGTTTCATGATCATCATCATTAACTTCCTCACTAATTGGTGTAGGTGTCACAGGAACCGATTTCTGTGATGAACTACTTTCCAATAAGGGAGCAGGTACAGTTACCTCATCAAGTTCTACTTTCCTCCCACTCACTTCTTTCGAGAGAAACTCCTTCTCTAGAAAGATTCCGAATTTAGCAACAAAAGTCTTGCCTTCGGATCTGTGATAGAAGGTGTACCCAACAGTCTCTTTTGGGTATCCTATGAAGACACATTTTTCTGATTTGGGTTCGAGCTTATCAGGTTGAAGCTTTTTCACATAAGCATCGCAGCCCGAAACTTTAAGAAACAACAACTTTGGTTTCTTGCCAAACCATAGTTCATAAGGCATCGTCTCAACGGATTTCGATGGTGCCCTATTTAACGTGAATCAGCCGTCTCTAGAGCATAACCCCAAAAGATAGCGGTAAATCAGTAAGAAACATCATAGATCACACCATATCTAGTAAAGTACGATTACGATGTTTGGACACACCATTACGCTGTTGTGTTCCGGGTGGCATGAGTTGCAAAACTATTCCGCATTGTTTCAAATAACGACCAAACTCGTAACTCAAATATTCTCCTCCACGATCAGATCGTAGAAACTTATTTTCTTGTTATGATGATTTTCGACTTCACTCTGAAATTCTTTGAACTTTTCAAATGTTTCAGACTTATGTTTCATTAAGTAGACATACCCATATCTGCTCAAATCATCTGTGAAGGTGAGAAAATAACGATATCCGCCGCGAGCCTCAACATTCATCGGACCACATACAACTGTATGTATGATTTCCAACAAATCTGTTGCTCTCTCCATAGTACCGGAAAACGGTGTTTTAGTCATCTTGCCCATGAGGCACGGTTCGCAAGTACCAAGTGATTCATAATCAAGTGGTTCCAAAAGTCCATCAGTATGGAGTTTCTTCATGCGCTTTACACCGATATGACCTAAACGACAGTGCCACAAATAAGTTGCACTATCATTATCAACTCTGCATCTTTTGGGTTCAATATTTTGAATATGTGTATCACTACTATTGAGATTCAAGAAAAATAGACCACTCTTCAAGGGTGCATGACCATAAAAGATATTACTCATATAAATAGAACAACCATTATTCTATGATTTAAATGAATAACCATCTCGCATCAAACAAGATCCAGATATAATGTTCATGCTCAACGCTGGCACCAAATAACAATTATTCAGGTCTAAAACTAATCTCGAAAGTAGATGTAGAGGTAGCGTGCCGACCGCGATCACATCGACTTTGGAACCATTTTCCACGCGCATCGTCACCTCGTCCTTAGCCAATCTTCGCTTAATCCGTAGTCCCTGTTTCGAGTTGCAAATATTAGCAACAGAACCAGTATCAAATACCCAGGTGTTACTGCGAGCATTACTAAGGTACACATCAATAACATGTATATCACATATACCTTTGTTCACCTTGCCATCCTTCTTATCCGCCAAATACTTGGGGCAGTTCCGCTTCCAGTGACCAGTCTGCTTACAGTAGAAGCACTCAGTCTCAGGCTAAGGTCCAAACTTGGGTCTCTTCTCCTGAGCAACAACTTGCTTGCTGTTCTTCTTGAAGTTCCCCTTCTTCTTCCCTTTGCCCTTTTTCTTGAAACTGGTGGTCTTATTGACCATCAACACTTGATGCTCCTTCTTGATTTCCAGCTCCGTAGCCTTTAGCATTGCGAAGAGCTCGGGAATCGTCTTATCCATCTCTTGCATGTTATAGTTCATCACGAAGCTCTTGTAGCTTGGTGGAAGTGATTGAAGAATTCTGTCAATGACGCTATCATCCGAAAGATTAACTCCCAGTTGAATCAAGTGATTGTTATACCCAGACATTTTTGAGTATATGCTCACTGACAGAACTATTCTCCTCCATCTTGCAGCTGTAGAACTTATTGGAGACTTCATATCTCTCAATCCGGGCATTTGCTTGAATTATTAACTTCAACTCCTGGAACATCTCATATGCTCCATGACGTTCAAAACATCGTTGAAGACCTGGTTCTAAGCCGTAAAGCATGGCACACTGAACTATCGAGTAGTCATCAGCTTTGCTCTGCCAGACGTTCATAACATCTGGTGTTGCTCCTGCAGCAGGTCTGGAACCTAGCGGTGCTTCCAGGACGTAATTCTTCTGTGCAGCAATGAGGATAATCCTCAAGTTATGGGCCCAGTCCGTGTAATTGCTACCATCATCTTTCAACTTTGCTTTCTCAAGGAACACATTAAAATTCAACGGAACAACAGCACCGGCCATCTATCTACAATCAACATAGACAAGCAAAATACTATCAGGTACTAAGTTCATGATAAATTTAAGTTCAATTAATCATATTACTAAAGAACTCCCACTTAGATAGACATCCCTCTAATCTTCTAAGTGATCACGTGATCCAAATCAACTAAACCATGTCCGATCACCACGTGAGATGGAGTAGTTTCAATGGTGAACATCACTATTTTGACACTATATACTATATGATTCACGCTCGAACTTTCGGTCTCTGTGTTCCGAGGCCATATCTGTTATATGCTAGGCTCGTCAAGTTTAACCTGAGTATTTCAGGTGTGCAACTGTTTTGCACCCGTTGTATTTGAACGTAGAGCCTATCACACCCGATCATCACGTGGTGTCTCAGCATGATGAACTTTCGCAACGGTGCATACTCAGGGAGAACACTTATACTTTGATAATTTAGTGAGGGATCATCTTATAATGCTACCGTCAATCAAAGCAAGATAAGATGCATAAAAGATAAACATCACATGCAATCAATATAAGTGATATGATATGGCCATCATCATCTTGTGCTTGTGATCTCCATCTCCGAAGCACCGTCATGATCACCATCGTCACCAGCGTGACACCTTGATCTCCATCGTAGCATCGTTGTCGTCTCGCCAATCTAATGCTTCTACGACTATCGCTACCGCTTAGTGATAAAGTAAAGCATTACAGGGCGATTGCATTGCATACAATAAAGCGACAACCATATGGCTCCTGCCAGTTGCCGATAACTCGGTTACAAAACATGATCATCTCATACAATAAAATTTAGCATCATGCCTTGACCATATCACATCACAACATGCCCTGCAAAAACAAGTTAGACATCCTCTACTTTGATGTTGCAAATTTTACGTGGCTGCTACGGGCTTAGTAAGAACCATTCTTACCTACGCATCAAAACCACAACGATAGTTTGTCAAGTTGGTGCTGTTTTAACCTTCGCAAGGACCGGGCGTAGCCACATTCGGTTCAACTAAAGATGGAGAAACTGACACCCGCCAGCCACCTGTGTGCTTAGCACGTCGGTAGAACCAGTCTCGCGTAAGCGTATGCGTAATGTCGGTCCGGGCCGCTTCATCCAACAATACCGCCGAACCAAAGTATGACATGCTGGTAAGCAGTATGACTTATATCGCCCACAACTCAATTGTGTTCTACTCGTGCATATGACATCTACGCATAAAACCAGGCTCTGATACCACTGTTGGGGAACGTAGTAATTTCAAAAAATTTCCTACGCACACGCAAGATCATGGTGATGCATAGCAATGAGAAGGGAGAGTGTGTCCACGTATCCTCGTAGACCGAAAGTGGAAGCGTTAGCACAACGTGGTTGATGTAGTCGTACGTCTTCACGATCCGACCGATCAGTACCGAACGCACGACACCTCCGAGTTCAGCACACGTTCAGCCCGATGACGTCCCTCCAACTCCGATCCAGCCGAGTGTTGAGGGAGAGTTTTGTCAGCACGACGGCGTGGTGATGATGATGATGTTCTACCGATGCAGGGCTTCGCCTAAGCACCGCTACAGTATTATCGAGGTGGACTATGGTGGAGGGGGGCACCGCACACGACTAAAAGATCATTGATCAATTGTTGTATCTATGGGGTGCCCCTGCCCCCGTATATAAAGGAGCAAGGGGGGAGAGGCGGCCGGCCTGGAGAGGGGTGCGCCAGGAGGAGTCCTACTCCCACCGGGAGTAGGACTCCCTCTCTTCCTTGTTGGATTGGGAGAAGGGGGAAAGAGGAGGAGGAGAAGAAGGAAAGGGGGGCGCCACCCCCCTCCTTGTCCAATTCGGACTAGAGGGGGAGGAGGGCGCGCGGCCTGCCCTGGCCACCCCTCCTCTTCTCCACTAAGGCCCATGTAGGCCCATTAATCCCTCGGGGGGGGGGGTTCCGGTAACCCCCCGGTACTCCGGTATATATCCGATAACCGCCGGAACCATTTCGGTGTCCAAATATAGTCGTTCAATATATCAATCTTCATGTCTCGACCATTTCGAGACTCCTCGTCATGTCCTTGATCACATCCGGGACTCCGAACAACCTTCGGTACATCAAAACATATAAACTCATAATATAACTATCATCGAAACTTGAAGCGTGCGGACCTTACGGGTTCGAGAACTATGTAGACATGACCGAGACACGTCTCCGGTCAATAACCAACAGCGGAACCTGGATGCTTATATTGGCTCCCACATATTGTACGAAGATCTTTATCGGTCAGACCGCATAACAACATACGTTGTTCCCTTTGTCATCGGTATGTTACTTGCCCGAGATTCGACAGTCGGTATCTAATACCTAGTTCAATCTCGTTACCGGAAAGTCTCTTTACTCGTTTTGTAATACATCATCCCGCAACTAACTCATTAGTTGCAATGCTTGCAAGGCTTAAGTGATGTGCATTACCGAGTGGGCCCAGAGATACCTCTCCGACAATCAGAGTGACAAATCCTAATCTCGAAATACGCCAACCCAACAAGTACCTTCGGAGACACCTGTAGAGCACATTTATAATCACCCAGTTATGTTGTGACGTTTGGTAGCACACAAAGTGTTCCTCCGGTAGACGGGAGTTGCATAATCTCATAGTCATAGGAACATGTATAAGTCATGAAGAAAGCAATAGTAGAATACTAAATGATCGTGTGCTAAGCTAACGGAATGGGTCAAGTCAATCACATCATTCTCCTAATGATGTGATCACGTTAATCAAATGACAACTCATGTCAATGGCTAGGAAACATAACCATCTTTAATCAACGAGCTAGTCAAGTAGAGGCATACTAGTGACACTTTGTTTGTCTATGTGTTCACACAAGTATTATGTTTCTGGTTAATACAATTCTAGCATAAATAATAAACATTTATCATTATATAAGGAAATAAATAATAACTTTATTATTGCCTCTAGGGCATATTTCCTCCAAAGCCTTCGAAGGAGTTGGTCGTAAGCTAACCATACGCGTATAACCTTTGGTAAACAACATGTAAGGCACAACCTCCTTCGGGAGCCTCTGTTGAAAAACTTAATAGTAACATATGTAGTTAGCAATGTAGTTTATATACTTAAGAAGAATGTATGTAATAAAGTTTCCATCATTAACAAAATCTTACCAAGTTTTTGGCAATGAAGTTACCATCATGCAATTTATGGAATAGTGGCACGTATCCAGTAAAATTTGGGAGGATAGAGTGATTGGTTTTAAAGGCCTCAACATCATTTATGAATGAGACAAGATAACCTTTCTCCTCACAATTAAGCTCGGAGTCATAGCCGTAGTATGTCCTGTCTACAGCCTTCCGAGTATTTTTGGAATATAAGAAATAAGTTGACACTTATAAATAAAGATGTTTAGTACCGATGGACACCAAATATTTTTAACTTAACAATATAAATTAGTTAACTTAACAAATTAGTTTGACAAACTCACATTTAGGCAAAACTGGAGGCATATCCACATCCACCCAGATGTCGATATTATCATCATCATCTTCGTGACGAATATCATATGTTATTTGCATACCCTCGTCAAATCCATATGCCTTGTAGAGAGCTTCCCAATTAGAGCAACCGAAATGGGAGTGACTGACCACATTTTACAACTTAACCCGAAACGCATAACCATGTTTAGTTCTTAAGTGAGCCCTCCTCGTCTCCATATTCTCATAGTCTTTGAAACCGAACTTCTACAATACATATGGTCTTGCATGGCACAAGATGTACTAATCGAATTGAAAAAAAATCAAGAAATTACACGTTGAACAAAAGAAGAACAAGTGATGATATTAATTACGATGAAATGCTTGTCGTTGCGTACCCTACAAAAATCAAAGATCTCGTCCAGCTTCACGGTGAAAAACCTATCATTTTACAGGTGAGGAAACCTGTCGCACAAACCTCGGTCGTCGTAGCAGTAATGGAACTCCGGGATCCTATCGTCATCAGACATTTGTTGTGCTCATAATTCAAAGATTAAACTTCTGAATATTCATCACGAGTTGACTTTCTGTCTGTCGAGTATTCCTTGAAAACTCTCATCTCATGTGGTGTATATGGTGGGCACTCCCTCTATGATATATTCGACCATCGGTGATGGTCACTCCTCCCTTCGTCCCCGAGTGCATTACATCAAATTGTCTAGCACACGGGAACGAAGGAGAAGCGACCCCACGACAACAGTCGGGATTCTTCATCTCTGACATTTGCGACCTTTAGTGATGGTTGCTCTTCTCTTCCTTCCCGTGCATTACCAAAAGGTCTATCACGAGAAAGAAGAGGAAGAGAGACCCCCACGGCAACAGTCGGCATTCTTCTTCTCTCATATATGGTGGACACTCGCTCACTATTTTTTCACTGTCATGTATGGAGTCCCAACGGACTTAAAGTCAACCCAAAATGTCGTTTAATGCTCTTTCCGGCAAATCCAAGGCACTCGATATTTCCACAAGCCATGCTAAAATTCACGGAAAAATCCAGCATGACCTTTGCTAAAAAGGACATATTGAGCGCCTGAGATTTGCCGGAATGGAAATTAATCAACACTTCGGCAAAACGTAGGCCACTCTGAGGTGTTCCCTGCAAACATAGGCCACTTGGGCAAGCAGTAGTAGTACACAACACTACATATGACATGTCACAGCTACTCATCCATGGAAATTTTCACAGCTACTCATCCACTACTATACTACATCTATCAAAACATCTACATCATCATCAACATGTTGATTTGGCTGGTCTCACCTCGAGGTCGGAGGGGGTCGGTGACGGGGACGACGGCGGGGATGATGCAGGGCTCCTTGATTTCTGAAAAAACAAAATATAAACAAAAACAATTTATATCTACCATCTACAACAAAAGTCTACCTATCTATACTATTCAAAAAACCTACATTCTGCAATCAAAGTGTTACATATCAACTAAATCTATTAACTATGTTTGAATTTTTACTAATTTACTAAAAAAATCTACTCTATTCAAACACCTACATTGAAAATATTCATTTCAAAAGACCTACATATACTAATTTTCTTATCTATCCAAAAGACCTATATTTATTAAAAAAATATACTCTATTCAAAAGACCTACATTGAAATAATCTACATTCTATTCAATGCAAATAATCTACATTCTATTGTGTTAAAAAACATTAAAAAAACTACATAATGCAAGAACAGAGTGAGGAGAGATGAGGGCGGGAGGAGGGAGCGCGGAGGGGGGAGGTGGGAGGAGGGAGGAGGATCGGGGGAGGGAGGAGAGAGTAGGAGGGGGAGTAGGGAGGGGGTGGGAGGAGTGCTGGCGGAGGAGGGCTTGGCCGGAGGAGGAGGGCTTGGGCCGAGGAGAGGTGGGAGGAGGGCTTGGGCGGAGGAGAGGAGGGAGGAGGTCTTGGCTAGAGGACGAGGGAGGAGGGCGGTGGGACGATGAGGGAGAGGAGGGAGGAGGTAATACCGAGGAAGGAGGAGGGAGGATGGCGACGGCAATGCGGCGGCGGCGGAGGCAGAGTGAGGCAGCGGGGAGTGAGGGGTGTACCTCTTGAGCACTGCGTTGGTTTTCCCTTGAAGAGGAAAGGGTAATGCAGCAAAGTAGCGTAAGTATTTCCCTCAGTTTTTGAGAACCAAGGTATCAATCCAGTAGGAGGCCACGCATGAGTCCCTCACACCTACACAAACAAATAAATCCTCGCAACCAAGGCAATAAAGGAGTTGTCAATCCCTTCACGATCACTTACGAGAGTGAGATCTGATAGATATGATAAGATAATATTTTTGGTATTTTTATGATAAAGATGCAAAGTAAAATAAAAGAAAATAAAAATAACTAAGTGTTGGAAGATTAATATGATGAAAAATAGACCCGGGGGCCATAGGTTTTACTAGTGGCTTCTCTCAAGAGCATAAGTATTACGGTGGGTGAACAAATTACTGTTGAGCAATTGACAGAATTGAGCATAGTTATGAGTATATCTAGGTATGATCATGTATATAGGCATCACGTCCGAGACAAGTAGACCGACTCCTGCCTGCATCTACTCCTATTACTCCACACATCGACCGCTATCCAGCATGCATCTAGAGTATTAAGTTCAAAAGAACAGAGTAACGCTTTAAGTAAGATGACATGATGTAGAGGGATAAACTCATGAAATATGATATAAACCCCATCTTGTTATCCTCGATGGCAACAACACAATACGTGCCTTGCTGCCCCTACTGTCACTGGGAAAGGACACCACAAGATCCCAAAGCTAAGCACTTCTCCCATTGCAAGAAAGATCAATCTAGTAGGCCAAACCAAACTGATAATTCGAAGAGACTTGCAAAGATAACCAATCATACATAAAAGAATTCAGAGAAGATTCAAATATTGTTCATAGATAAACTTGATCATAAACCCACAATTCATCGGTCTCAACAAACACACCGCAAAACAAGATTACATCAAATAGATCTCCACGAGAGAGGGGAGAACATTGTATTGAGATCCAAAAAGAGAGAAGAAGCCATCTAGCTAATAGCTATGGACCCGAAGGTCTGAGGTAAACTACTCACGCATCATCGGAGAGGCTATGGTGTTGATGTAGAAGCCCTCCGTGATCGATGCCCCCTCCGGCGGAGCTCTGGAAAAGGCCCCAAGATGGGATCTCATGGGTACAGAAGGTTGCGGCGGTGGAATTAGGTTTTTGGCTCCGTATCTGGTAGTTTGGGGGTACGTAGGTATATATAGGAGGAAGAAGTACGTCAGTGGAGCAACGTGGGGCCCACGAGGGTGGAGGGTGCGCCTGGGGGGGGGGGGGTAGGCGCGCCCCCTACCTCGTGGCTTCCTGGTTGATGTCTTGACGTAGGGTCCAAGTCCTCTGGATCACGTTCGTTCCGAAAATCACGTTCCCGATGGTTTCATTCCGTTTGGACTCCGTTTGATATTCTTTTCTTGTGAAACTCTGAAATAGGCAAAAAAGCAGCAATTCTGGGCTGGTCCTCCGGTTAATAGGTTAGTCCCAAAAATAATATAAAAGTGTATAATAAAGCCCATTAATGTCCAAAACAGAATATAATATAGCATGGAACAATAAAAAATTATAGATACGTTGGAGACGTATCAAGCATCCCCAAGCTTAATTCCTGCTCGTCCTCGAGGAGGTAAATGATAAAAACAGAAATTTTGATGTGGAATGCTACTTTGCATAATTTTAATGTAATTATCCTAATTGTGGTATGAATATTCAGAGCCGAAAGATTCAAGATAAAGGTTTAATATTGACATAAAAGTAATGATACTTCAAGTATACTAACTAAGCAATTATGTCCTCTCGAAATAACATGGCCAAAGAAAGTTTATCCCTACAAAATCATATAGTTTAGTCATGCTCCATTTTCGTCACACAAGAATGCTCTCATCATGCACAACCCCGATGACAAGCCAAGCAATTGTTTCATACTTTAGTAATCTCAAACTTTTTTCAACCTTCACGCAATACATGAGCGTGAGCTATGCATATATCACTATGGGTGGAATAGATTATAATGATGGGGGTTATGTGGAGAAGACAAAAAAGGAGAAAGTCATGCATCAACGCGGCTAATCAATGAGCTATGGAGATGCCCATCGATTGATGTTAATGCAAGGAGTAGGGATTGCCATGCAACGGATGCACTAGAGCTATAAATGTATGAAAGCTCAACAAAAGAAACTAAGTGGGTGTGCATCCAACTTGCTTGCTCACGAAGACCTAGCCCATTTGAGGAAGCCCATTGTTGGAATATACAAGCCAAGTTCTATAATTAAAAATTACCACTAGTATATGAAAGTGACAAAACAAGAGACTCTCTATCATGAAGAACATGGTGCTACTTTGAAGCACAAGTGTGGAAAAAAAGGATAGTAGCATTGTCCCTTTTTTTGGGCCTTCTCTTTTTTTTGGCCTTTCTCTTTTTTTATTGGGACAATGCTCTATGAATGATGATCATCACACTTCTATTTATTTACAACTCAATGATTACAACTCGATACTAGAACAAAGTATGACTCTATATGAATGGTTCCGGCAGTATACCGGGATAGCAATGAATCAAGAGTGACATGTATGAAAAATTATGAACGGTGGCTTTGCCACAAATACGATGTCAACTACATGATCATGCAAAGCAATATGACAATGATGAGCGTGTCATAATAAACGGAACGGTGGAAAGTTGCATGGCAATATATCTCGGAATGGCTATGGAAATGCCATAATAGGTAGGTATGGTGGCTGTTTTGAGGAAGATATAAGGAGGTTTATGTGTGAAAGAGCGTATCATATCACGGGGTTTGGATGCACCGGCGAAGTTTACACCAACTCTCAATGTGAGATAGGGCAATGCACGGTACCGAAGAGGCTAGCAATGATGGAAGGGTAAGAGTGCGTATAATCCATGGACTCAACATTAGTCATAAAGAACTCACATACTTATTGCAAAAATCTACAAGTCATCAAAAACCAAGCACTACGCGCATGCTCCTAGGGGGATAGATTGGTAGGAAAAGACCATTGCCCGTCCCCGACCGCCACTCATAAGGAGGACAATCAAAGAACACCTCATGTTTCAAATTTGTTACATAACGTTTACCATACGTGCATGCTACGGGACTTGCAACCTTCAACACAAGTATTTCTGAAATCCACAACTACTCAACTAGCACAACTTTAATATCACTACCTCCATATCTCAAAACAATCATCAAGCATCAAACTTTTCTTAGCATTCAACACACTCATAAGAGAGTTTGTTACTAGTCTTGAATACCTAACATATTAGGATTAATTTCCCAATTTGAGCAAATTACCATGCTGTTTAAGACTCTCAGAATAATATAAGTGAAGCACTAGAGCAAAAACTATATAGCTCAAAAGATATAAGTGAAGCGCATAGAGTATTCTAAGAAATTCTGAATCATGTGTGTTTCTCTCAAAAGGTGTGTACAGCAAAGATGATTGTGGTAAACTAAAGAGCAAAGACTCAAATCATACAAGACGCTCCAAGCAAAACACATATCATGTGGTGAATAAAAATATAGCTCCAAGTAAAGTTACTGATGGAAGTAGACGAAAGAGGGGATGCCTTCCGGGGCATCCCCAAGCTTTGGCTTTTTGGTGTCCTTAGATTATCTTGGGGTGCCATGGGCATCCCCAAGCTTAGGCTCTTGCCACTCCTTGTTCCATAATCCATTAAATCTTTCACCCAAAACTTGAAAACTTCACAACACAAAACTCAGCAGAAAACCTCGTGAGCTCCGTTACCGAAAGAAAACAAAACACCACTTCAAGGTACTGTAATGAACTCATTCTTTACTATGGTTTATAAATTATTTTACTAGCCATAGATTCATCAAAATAAGCAAACAACACACGAAAAACAGAATCTGTCAAAAACAGAACAGTCTGTAGTAATCTGTAACTAACGCAAACTTCTGGAACTCAAACAATTCAGCCAAAATAGGAAGACCTAGACAATTTGTTTATTGATCATCAGCAATTGGAATCAATATTTTATCACATTCTGGTGATTTTTAACAATTATTTTCGTGAACAGAAAGTTTCTGGAATTTTCAGCAAGATCAAATAACTATCATCCAAGAAGATCCTATAGGTTAAACTTGGCACAAACACTAATTAAAACATAAAAACACATATAACCAGAGGCTAGATCAAATATTTATTCCTAACCAGAAGCAAAAAGCAAAAAACTAAAAATAAAATTGGGTTGCCTCCCAACAAGCGCTATCGTTTAACGCCCCTAGCTAGGCATAATAGTAAGGATAGATCTAGGTATTGCCATCTTTGCTGGGCAATTCTTCGATGAGACATCTCTCATCCTTAGGAGTTTCTTTCTTTTTATTAATTATCAAGCTTCTAGGCACATAACCAAAAAATTCATTTGTAGCAAAAGGTTCCTTAATGATAGCAAAAAGATTGGGATGGATACTTATAGATTTGAGATCCGCAGTTTCCTTACTAGAGGATTCACCCTTATTTTTAGGAACATACATAAGCTTGGCAATTTTAGTTGGAGGACTTGGAGTATTCTTTACGGAAGAAAAAGCGGTTCCCAAGTTGGTAATGATACCCTCAAGTTTATCGATTCTAGTAGAATCCTGATTTATTCTTTCATTAACTATGGGTTCCTTCTCCTTGATATTTTTCAAAGTGACTCCTACTTTAGATCCATATTGGGTAATTTGGTTGTGGATCTTTTTATCCAAATTTTCAATTAACTCTACGGTAGCAACTTTATTTTCAATAATTTCAAGTCTTTGCATTACATGCTCCAAAGTTAACATAGTTCCATTAACCAAAAGAGGTGGTGAGCCAAACAAATCTATCATAGCATTATAAGAATCAAAAGTATGGCTACCCAAGAAATTCCCTCCGGTAATGGTATCAAGAATATATCTGTACCAAGGAGTAGCGCCTACATAAAAGTTGCGGAGAAGAACGGAAGTAGATTGCTTCCTGGTAGATCTATTTTGAGCATTGCAAATTCTATACCAAGCGTCTTTTAGATTTTCTCCCCCCCTTTGCTTAAAATTAAGAACTTCATTCTCGGGAGAAAACGAAGAAGATAGGGGACTAGCCATAACGAAAAGCAAACGAAAAAGAGAGGGCAAATAAAACGGCAAGGGTGAAGTGGGGGAGAGGAAAACGAGAGGCAAATGGAAAATAATGTAATGCGGGAGATAAGGGTTTGTGATGGGTACTTGGTGTGTTGACTTTTGCGTAGACTCCCTGGCAACGGCGCCAGAAATGGCTAGTTGTCGGGAGTCCAAATCTTGACTTGACTTTGCGTAAGCTTCCCCGGCAACGGCGCCAGAAATGGCTAGTTGTCGGGAGTCCAAATCTTGACTTGACTTTGCGTAAGCTTCCCCGGCAACGGCGCCAGAAATCCTTCTTGCTACCTCTTGAGCACTGCGGTGGTTTTCCCTTGAAGAGGAAAGGGTGATGCAGCAAAGTAGCATAAGTATTTCCCTCAGTTTTTGAGAACCAAGGTATCAATCCAGTAGGAGGCCACGCACGAGTCCCTCGCACCTACACAAACAAATAAATCCTCGCAACCAACGCAATAAAGGGGTTGTCAATCCCTTCACGGTCACTTACGAGAGTGAGATCTGATAGATATGATAAGATAATATTTTTGGTATTTTTATGATAAAGATGCAAAGTAAAATAAAAGACAATAAAAATAGCTAAGTGTTGGAAGATTAATATGATGAAAAATAGACCCCGGGGCCATAGGTTTCACTAATGGTTTCTCTCAAGAGCATAAGTATTACGGTGGGTGAACAAATTACTGTTGAGCAATTGACAGAATTGAGCATAGTTATGAGAATATCTAGGTATGATCATGTATATAGGCATCACGTCCGAGACAAGTAGACCGACTCCTGCCTGCATCTACTACTATTACTCCACACGTCGACCGCTATCCAGCATGCATCTAGAGTATTAAGTTCAAAAGAACAGAGTAACGATTTAAGTAAGATGACATGATGTAGATGGATAAACTCATGCAATATGATATAAACCCCATGTTGTTATCCTCGATGGCAACAATACAATATGTGCCATGTTGCCCCTACTGTCACTGGGAAAGGACACCGCAAGATTGAACCCAAAGCTAAGCACTTCTCCCATTGCATGAAAGATCAATCTAGTAGGCCAAACCAAACTGATAATTCGAAGAGACTTGCAAAGATAACCAATCATACATAAAAGAATTCGGAGAAGATTCAAATATTGTTCATAGATAAACTTGATCATAAACCCACAATTCATCGGTGTCAACAAACACACCGCAAAAGAAGATTACATCAAATAGATCTCCAGGAGAGAGGGGGAGAACATTTTATTCAGATCCAAAAAGAGAGAAGAAGCCATCTAGCTAATAACTATGCACCCGAAGGTCTGAGGTAAACTACTCACACATCATCGGAGAGGCTATGGTGTTGATGTAGAAGCCCTCCGTGATCGATGCCCCCTCCGGCGGAGCTCCGGAAAAGGCCCCAAGATGGGATCTCACCGGTACAGAAGGTTGCGGCGGTGGAATTAGATTTTTGGCTCCGTATCTGGTAGTTTGGGGTACATAGGTATATATAGGAGGAAGAAGTACGTCGATGGAGCAGCATGGGGCCCACGAGGGTGGATGGCGCGCCCAGGGGGGGTAGGCGCGCCTCCCTACCTCGTGGCTTCCTGGTTGATGTCTTGACATAGGGTCCAAGTCCTCTGGATCACGTTCGTTCCGAAAATCACGTTCCCGAAGGTTTCATTCCGTTTGGACTCCGTTTGATATTCTTTTCTTGCGAAACTCTGAAATAGGCAAAAAACAGCAATTCTGGGCTGGGCCTCCGGTTAATAGGTTAGTCCCAAAAATAATATAAAAGTGTATAATAAAGCCCATTAATGTCCAAAATAGAATATAATATAGCATGGAACAATCAAAAATTATAGATACGTTGGAGACGTATCAAGGGGAGGAAGAAGAAGGTCGGGCGCAGGGGATAGAACTTGGGATAAGGCACCCATAGCAGTAGCGCTGGCCCAGGGAGCGCGCTACTACGAATCCCAATAGCAGTAGCGCTTTTCCCTAACAGACGCTACTGTTAAGGCTAAGCATGTAAAAAAACTTCATTAAAAATACATTGGTCAGCAATGATCTTTTTGTGTACAATCTAAATTGGCAGTATGAATCCTCACCGGTTTAGGAACCAGTGAAGATTCATAATGCGGCCTCAAATCCTACACATAAAGTTCAATGAAGACCAAGTGGTTGTGATATTTTAAGAAGTAACATATTTAAGGTGGTAAACACCCTGTTCGCGGAGCGAGGTGGGACTAAACTCACTTCCAAGGAGGGGACTAAACTTAGCAGCAGCAAGGGTTGGTGAACAGCGCTACTACTAAGTACAATAGCATCAACGCTCCTTCACAAAATGCGCTACTACTATACCTAGTCCGGCGGCAACCTCGTGCCAACTGTAGTAGTAGCGCCCTTTTGTCCAGACACGCTACTGCTACGTGGATATCAGTAGCGTTGTTTTTTTGTCATGCGCTACTGCTAAGTAGCAGTATCGCCTTATTTTAAACCGCGCTGCAGGTAAGGTTCTGTGTATAAGGTTTTCCCTAGCATCGTAGCTTAATTAAACACGTCTGGAGGATTATGGCTACTAAGAGATATCTGGGATTTCAGGAAAGAAATTAGTAATAAACTTTATAACTCTTTTTTCAGATAATCACGCAGTTTCATTCCATAGCAACATGTTTACAATCTACTAATGGAAGATCATATTCCCCCCCAAAAAATAATACAAGATCATGGAGATGTTCGGGGCTCACGGCAACCAACGGGCGATGTTGCGAGTTGTCCGCGCATAAGTAGCAAGACAATGAGATACCCTATTCTGGGATCTAGCTACCTTAATTGGTTTAAACTCTCATTCTACCATGAAATTCCTATAGACTGCCAAAAGGCAATTTAACGAGGGGAGCATCCGGCATCGAATGGAGAGCTCCCAGAGTGTCCGACTGGACAACAAAGGAAGCCTAGCCCATTGAAGGGCTAGAGACATTTCTACCTTTATTGCTTGAATCTTCGCCTCTAGAGCTTGTAATAGGACAACAATTGGCACGATGCATAGATAATAGCGTAATGACCAAAGAAACTATATGACTTATTTTGTGCAATAGCGTAATTGTTTTTTTTTCAATACAAACTTTTTGTTTAGATAAGAACTATACAACTACACTTTTACATAAAGATTTTTTTTCCAATTGTTACATAACGGAATTTGCAAGACAAAAAAATAACATTCCCTAACACCGACGAGTTGGCATTGACCAAAATCGGCCACGTCGAGAAGAGCATCCGTGCAGCAAGCAACCATCTGTGCCACCACGAGGACTCCACAAGGGATCCTCCTTGAGGTTTTCTAAGTCGCTTGAGCCACCCGGATTGTACAGTATCAGAAACTGATGAATGCACCTTGGGCCCGCGACCCTTTAAAAGGATTAAGATCATTAACCATCTTGCAAAGGAACACCACACTAGTTGTCGAGATCTAAAGACAAGCCCACATATCCGGTGACACAAACTCTCAAAGGCCCCTCACCGGCTCCGGATCGAATGTCATCGAGGTAGGGAGAGACTGAAGAGACCTTATTCCAACAGGTCATTCCCACCACCACATATGCGGAACTACCGGGCCGGCCTACTGAATCTATTCGACCTTGCCGTCCAAGAAGAATCAATGACATCGCTGGCAAGATGAAGGGATGGACCGCCCAGCAATGGCTCAAGAGGCTGGAAGCACGAAGAAAAGAGCTCGACGAAGATCTTGGAGCCAGAAGCCTGCGACCTCCACCATGCTCGGGGGCTACTGACGGGGTCCCAGACCCGGGGTGCCTAACGTAAAGGAGCCCGGCCTCGATCTTGACGGTGAGGGCGGTGAGCGTGTACCCCAAGGCTGTACGCGGCGGACATATCATCCTGATCTCTTCTCCGTGTAAACCCTAGACCTCTCCTATCTATATAAAGGGAGGTCTATGGTCCGCATTAGGGATCCAATCTGAAACTCAACTCTCATTAGACATCTCAAACACAATTTTAATCCTTCGTGCGACGTATCTCCTCACAATGAATACCAAGACAAAGCGGGACCTAGTGTATTACTCTGTGGAGGCCCGAACCTTGGTAAACTATGTGTGCAGACTCGGTTCCGGTACTTCCAGACTCATCATGAACCCAACCGAGGGATCTGACGGGAATTCGTTCCGTCACAGATGTCTACTGATTCAGATGTGTTCGAGGTTTCACGCTCGGGTCCTCCTTTTGTGTCTACAACCTTTGTGCTCGCTCAGCCAATTATCGTTGTTGCTGCTGCCGCTCCACAAACGGCAGCCGCAAAGGCAAAGAAGGATGGTTGGGGGAACATCATGAAGTGACAGCCGTTCATGTCCATATTTGTGCTTAACAAGATGTGTGAGCTCATATCTAGTGGGGTTAGGACTGACAAGGGCTTCATGGAGGTGCACTTGAACATCGTTGCGAAGCAGGTATTCGTGTTCTATGGCCAGGAGGTGACCTCCACCCAGGTCTAAAACCACCTTAGGAAGTGGAGAGCTCGATGAATCATAGTGTCCAAGCGCAGAGACCTCAGCGGTGCCTCATGGGATCAGAACACTTGCTCAATCGTTTTGGAGGTAGAGCACTACACCGGCCATGTCGCGGTTAGCTCATGTCCCTCTTGTTTTAAGCATGTCAACCATTGCCTTCTCGCAACAAACAACACTATGTTTCTTTCGTAGGACCACCCAAAGACGCGGAGTTCCCCGGCACACCCATCCAGAACTACAACCAGATGGAGCACAAATTCTCCTTTGAGTTTGGCAACCGACAAGCATGCCATGGGCTCTGGTGAGCCTCTCGGTTCTCCCATGCCTAAGTTCCAACACAACCAGGACTCCGAGGAAGTCTTGATGGCCCTGACAAGCCCTTTGAAAAACGTCCCTGCTTGATAGGAAGAGGAAGAGGGGCGGCTTGTGGGAAGAGAAGATCAATATCATTACGAGCATGACTAAGGCCGTGAAGCAGATGGCAACCGCCATAAGGGAGAGCAAGTCCATCGATGTCCACCCTGAGGTGTACACCGTCATCATGGACCAAGGTGGCTTCAGCTGAGTGGTCCTGTTGGCTTCTCTGGGCCACCTGCTCAAGAACCAGAGTGTAGGGTTTGTTGCCATGGTAGACGCTCACAGGGTGCTCTGGCTCAAGAGCTGGCTGGGCAAGCACTACTACTAAATGTAGTGATGCCTTTGGTTGCCGCGTGCATGATCGTCGATGGCGATGGTGTTGGTGATGGCGACGACGATGACTATGATGACGTACATTTTGTGTAGCTAGGGCATGAAAACTATTTGATCGTCTGTATATTTTGCTGAGGTGGTATATACTAACCCCTCACCCTGATGGTGAATTTGCGGTGGTAGAATTGCACCCTCTTTTGGATGTGGTTGTAGCACTGGGGTGCGTCGCCTCCAGCACCGAGCAGCTGTGCTCATCGCACTGCCCGTCGCAAACTACCCCTGGCCTCCGGTGCCCCAGTTGGAGGGCCGCCCTGCCGTATCCGTGTGAGAGGGAGGGGCCACATGAGTGTCGCATCCTTGGGTAGGCAGGAGCCGCACGAGTACCACATCGAGGAGTTGCTAGCCAGCGAAAATTGTCGTGATGGGCTGACCATGGATGGCAGTCCGGAGGTGTGAATTGGGAGGATAGAGAAAGAGAGATGGGCGACAACAAGTGGTTGTGTTGCATTGTGAGGGGATCAGACGAAGGAGAAAGCAGTGTGCGCCGGACCAAGAGTGACGTGGTCGCGTGCATGAGCATGCTGGCTTGTTGGCGAGCGAGGCGACCGGCCAAAGCTTCGGCCGGCGCGCCGTTTTCAAATGTTTTGGTTTGTCAAATGCATCTCAATATGACATGTTATAGCTGCTCCAAACAATTTTTAACCAGTAGTCAACTCATTTGAAATTTAAAATTCCTAATTTATTTTCCAAATCGAATTTAGATTCCCCAGGACGCCTATATTTTTAGAAAACTTAGGCATACTTTCTTGTGTTGGTAGCCTTCTTTTAAAAGGCTCCATTCACGGGCCAACGTAGAATGGGTAGAAACCCTAAAACGATCGGCCCATTGTTTCAAGAATACTAGATGCTGGAAAAACAAATTGTAAAAAAAAGGAAAGCTTTAAAATATATGGCTTGGTTATAAAAGACAATAATTTATCTTAAAATAAACCATTGGTGGAGAGACTTGAGTGTGAACATAGGCAAGATTGTTCCAGCTAAGAGAGTGGATACATAGGTAATTAGCTAGGCGGCACCAACAGGGCATATATTTCTTTCCTTTATTTGGACAACCAAAAAAGGCATAGTCTTATACTTCATTGTAATTTAGATCCTCTTAATTCATTATTAGATATGTTTTCTATATCCCTGAAAGAAACTTCAAATATACCACAATAAATTTAGTGAAACGCTGACAATCTTCTGTAACAATGCCTGATCTACAGATCTAGTGCTGTATACACCATGATAAATAATCTACTGCCCCATCGTTCCATCCAGATACCCATAATCCCTCTCACACATTTTTGTCCTGCCATCTCTCTCCTATCGTCGCACTACACCAAGGCAGAGATGAACCCAAGCAACCCTGCTTCTCCGCCGTCCACCTTCCCGGCCACCGTAGGAATCCCAGGCCGAGCAAGTCCTTCGCAGAGCGCCGAAGAGGAAGTGGCGGTATCACTGCTGATGCTGGCGGAAGCCGTTGGCTTCGAAGAGGAGTTTGATCTGGCGGACGAGGAAGACCATGCCGTCCAATCTCCAGTTTCTTCAGCTGGCTCGCCCAGCAATATCAAGGTACAACATGTATACTCTGTATTTTTGCGCTGGTTCCTATTTTCCAAGATCCGGCCATATTTCTTGGTTGATCTGTTGATTCGGTTGGCCGGAACTTAAATTTGATTCGCCGTGTCTTCCTGTCAGGCGTTCGTGTACGTGAATAATGTAGCTTTGGACGACGATATGGTGAAGGACCCAGAGGACAGGTATCTATACTTCTACTCCTCTACCCATAGGACCGGTTGGGTGACATATGGGGGAGTATCGGACCCATTTCTAATCCAGTGCAATATTTTTATTTAATCGTTTCTGCCCAAAGTTGAGGATGTGACATATGGGAGTATGGGACCCATTGCTCATCCAGTGCACTCACGTGGGTATGGGTTTCTCTCTTGCTCCCAGCTCTTGCATTTTCCAGAAAGTTCGCAGTATATTCCACGGCAGAGTAGAAAACAAGTCCGACCCCTCATGTCTCAACCCATACAAAAGGAAGCAACTTTTATTTTCCCATAAACGCTTATTTAAAGTGAATTTGTTTTCCCACAAAACAATCCTGCTGCTGGGCCTAGATTTCAATGTATTTCACATTTTAAAAAATACATAAAAAAATAAAAAAATGTATTTTACATTTACCGCTAAAAATGTATTTACATTTATACTTGTTGATTCGTATTTTACACAGTGTGTAATGCAATATGTGCACAAAACTAACTATGCCACTATGAGAAAAATATATATATTTCACAGTTCAAAAAATATGTACGTCACATGAATGTACTTTCAAGAGCTCGTCTCCTGAACTAACAAAATTGGTTATCAAAACATATATGCATACATATATTGTTAATCCAACGATCTACCTATGTATAAATTTGTGAACCTCCCAAAATGCTTGGCCGCTATTCATATGAGGGGTCAGCTTAACCTGTTGGAGGTCCTGTGAAAGGGGTAAACACGGAATAAAGCACACGGGGACCATTAAGAGAGAAATGATTTAGATAAAAGGATGAGAAAGACGTAAATAGATTCACAAAAAGGAAGAAATAAATTGAAGTTCTACATTACATACTTGAAGTATTTATTTTCCTTGTTTTACCTAAACGACTGGTGACTCACTTGCATAATTGAAAATTTTATTTTGCTAGTGTATATTGATGGGACAAAGTATAAATGGGTCAATATTTGTATCCATCGAGTGCAGCATAGTTGGATTTTTTTTCTCTCTCTTCGGGCAAGATTTTATGATTAATTTTCAAAATGTTGGTATACGATTTTAAAATTTGAAGTCCAAGTAGTAGTATAATTTTATTCTGACTTTTTTGTATTTTATGAGAATCAAATAAATTTAAAGTTCATAGTCTAGTATGTATTTTGCTAGCAACATCATATGCTTTTCTTTGAATATAGTGGCACATATGTGCTTTACCTTTTCCAAATCCTATGGGGACATACACATGAAAGTTGGTGGTGAACACGTCCTTTTTTCTACATATGATGAAAATGGTGCTTAAAGCAGAATGGATAGATATACAAATGGGGTGGAGATTAAACCATGCATATTGGAGCTATATAATTTTATGTCTATGGACCATATTGTTTAACACAGTTGATATTTGTACTCACAGATACAAGTAACTTGTTGACACATTTTAACTGAGGTGCAAAAAAAGCATGCTCGTGGAAGTGTTTTTTCATTACATTTTGTATTTTGAGTTGATAGTGTACTCTATTGCTTTAACATGGTAATAGAATCCAGGTTTATATCAACTTTGAAAAAAATATTGGTTTTGTATGGATTTACTTTGCACTACAAACATGTTATGTTTTGGGAGTATAAATGGTTGTGCACTTCTTCTTTGATATGGCAGTACTGATGAAGAGCCAGATGGGGAAAGTGTTGGAGAATGGCCGGAGGCAGAAGTTGAAGAACTAGAGGTTGAAGCTGACCCCTTGATAATGCCACCAGAGCGGCGGTGTAATGCTCGTAACTGGAATTGTGGTAATCCAGCACAATCCGGCTCCACCATGTGCTCGGAACATGTCAAGGTGCGTGACGAGTTGTTGAAAAACTTGCAGGCGAAGAGGGCTGCAAGCAAGCACCGAGTCTGACGCCATAAATTGGGCTTAGACACAAGAATGAGCACAGTCTATGGCACGAGGCCCATATACCGCTTTTAGCCCATCTCGCATGGGCCTGGTAAATGTCGTTGAGAAAATTAAATTTTGGCTAAATTTCGGATATCTCGCATTGGCCAAGTAATGTTGTTGTCTGCCGAGTAAAACAAATTGAAAGTTTATTGGTTGTACTTGGCTGTCTAAACTTTGAACTAATGTGTGATGGTTGTGGATTGTAAGTCTCGAACTAATCTGTGAGGGTCACGTTGGAATATTCACTTTTGTTCCGCTTGATTTTAAAAAAAGGGCAAATTTCTGTCTTGTTTCGTTCCAAAATTCCAATTTCGGTTTTCCTATTCTGTCTGAGATATTTCTGAAAATTTTGAAATAGCAGAATTTCGGCCATCTAGGTAGGAGACAAAAAAAACTAAGGAGGAAATTTAATGGGATGAACTTTGTGAAGAATGTAAAATACACTTCTACTATTATTTGGTTGATGGTAATTAGCATTGTATGTGTTTTTCACACACTTCTTATATTATGTTAATGAGGTACATTTTTTGGTATATAATTTTTATTAATACCATTCAGAAGATATGACGGTGATCCAGTACATGGTGCCTTTCTTAAAAAAACCAAATCACTCAACGACCAAGTTATGGAACACATCACACACATGCTTGAAATAATTTGTGGTACACAAAAACACCACAACTGCATGGTCCTGCTTATCCTGATATATTTTAGTACCCACGTGACCTTTCTACCTAAAAATTGCATGTAGCATTTGGATGCGACTACAAACACATCAAAATTTTGTTACAATTTTGTTGACATTTCAAAACACCTTTTCCCACCATTTTACCTACAAAATTGCAGGTAGCATTGGGATGTGACTATGGACACATCAAAATTTTGTTGCAATCTTTTGACATTTCAAAATTCCTTTTCCCGCATAGGAGCATGTGCACCTAGGAGCCACATTGGATTTCCAAAACATAAGTTGTATACTCCGTAGTATAAAAATAAACCAGTCACTTTCCTCCTATATAACAGCCTCTCCTCTTCACCGATCAACAAAATTTACCAACTGAACATGCCCATAACAATAAGCTCAAATCTAAGAGTAAGCCTTGAATTCTTTACATGCAACAATTCGTTTTCTCGACCTTGTCAGTCTCTATATCTAATGATTTTTCATCATCCATCTCATTAACCTACCATGAACTTCGACGACCTCCATGATGTTGTGTTCTCGTTCAACAATCCGTTTGCTGACCAAATTGGTGCCACAACTAATGAAAAATCTTGGGTGCGACCGGAGAGGGACAATCTTGGGGAGCTGGTGTTCGGGCACGGGAAGGGGCAAATACATTTCTCTGTGGAAACCAGAGAAGGTTATAGTACTAAATTTCCATTGCTAGGTGTTCTATTTGTCACTTTTGTTACATGCTTGAAACAGTAGTATTGTGGACTTCCAGTTTCATATCATTGTTGAAGGATTATCTACATCAGAAGAATTATTGACGAGTCTTATATCAATCATACTAAGCATGGAAGAAAAATCCTTAGCTGGATATAATGAACCAATAACCAACACACCTATGTTGCTCCAGGTGAGTGCATTTTCATCCCGTTTCTACCTTAAAAGTACTAGAAACATTGGTTGCAAAAAAGCAGCAGCAAATTGCTACCGAAGGACCAAGTGGTTTTCTTTAATCATAGCAGCACTGAAGTAAAAATCAAGGACAATTTCGACAACCAAAAATTTGTGTTGATTACGGGACATAATGTACACTGCTAAGCAAGCATTGTAAGAAGGAGTACTACTATAGATTTTATCGCAGGAGGGCACAGTTGAAATAAATCGATCTCGTCTGAAGTGAAATTACCATAATAAGCAAGGTTAACAACCTTTCAGTAAATATAAGATGTATGTGTTGATTCAAAAATGAACCATGCATGAAATTTACAAACTTCAGATAATTGGAGGGATATAAGAGGCGAATGGTGTTTTTTCTCAAAATTGGAATAGTAGTGGAGGAAAAGAACTAAAGAGGAAATTTAGTGGGATGAACTTTGTGAAGAATGTATCACACACTTCTTTTATTTGGTTGATGGTAACTAGCATTGTATGTGTTTTTCACACACTTTTTATATTATGTTAATGAGGTACTTTTTTGGTATATATTTTTATTAATACCATTCAGAAGATATATATGACTGTGATATATTACATGGTGCCTTTCTTAAAAAAAACAAATCACTTGACGACCAAGTTATGGAACAAATCACACGCATGCTTGACCTTAATTTGTGGTACACAGATATACAACAACAACATGCTCCACAAATTTTTTAATCACAATGATATTCCATGGGTGCATTTGGTTTGGGAAGTTTACTACAAGGACATCTCCCCTTCGGACCAGATTAAAGGAGCATCTTTTTGGTGGAGGGACTGTCGTCTGAGATTCTTACCGACATATAAACTTTCTGCAAGTTGCTCTGTTTAGACTGGGTCATCCGTACAATTTTGGAAGGATAACTGGAATGGGTTACCTTGCATGCAAGCATGGACCCATCTTTTCTCATTCAGTAAAAGTGAGAATATCACTGTTTCGCAACTTTGGGATCTGGAAGACCTTTCTGAACATTTCCATCTCCCCATGTCCGAGGAGGCTTTTGCTCAGTTCAATGATCTTTCACTACTTATCGCTGAAACCAATCTTACTGAAGATAAAGACATATGGCAATACCCTTCTGGTGCCGCACATTATAAGGTTTCCAGCATTTACAAATTGTTAATGGGCGAGCGTACAGTTTTACCAGCTATCAAATGGATTTGGCAAACTTGCTGTCAGCTAAAACACAAGATCTTCTTCTGGCTTCTGGCTAACAACAGACTTAACACAAGAGGTATGCTCCAGCGTAAGAATTTTTTCATAGAAGACTATACTTGTATCTTGTGTAACAGGGATGCGCTGGAGACAAGGGAGCATCTATTCTTCCATTGTCCTTTAGCGAGAGCTTGCTGGTCTTATCTCTGCCCCAATTGGTCTCCACTTCATCAAGGCCTACAGGCAGATATCGATTCACTCAAGGCTGAGCTGGGATTGCCCTTCGCGCTAGAGATAATCATTCTCGCTTCTTGGGCTATTTGGACTACACGCAATGACTGGATCTTTAAAAGAATTGTTCCAAGCCTTTATAGTTGCAGAAAGAGATTCAAGGAGGAGCTCAAGTGGTTGGTTCACAGAGCAAAGAGGAAAGCATACCATAACATGGAGGGCTGGGTTCAGGCCTTTGCCTAACCCCTGTATTTTATTTCATTGTTGTTTCTGTTGTATCGTTCGTTCGTTCTTTTATTCTATTCTTTTGGCTTGTTAGGTTTTCTCCTTCTTTTGTATAGCTTTTTTCTTATTTTGAGACCTTTGTATTATGTTTACAAAAATCAATAAAAATACGCAGCAGAGTCCTGCTGTTTCCCTCAAAAAAACAACAACAGCATGCTCCTGCTCAACCTGATATATTTAAGTACCCACACGACCTACCTTACTTTGGTTGTTCGTCCGTTATAGACCTATTTCTCAAATGCATCATAAGACGGACATGTTATAGTTGCTCCAATAACTTTTCAACTAGTAGTCAACTCATTTGAAACTTAAAACTCCTAATTTATATTCCAAATTGAATTTAAATTCCCTAGTAAGCCTATTTTTTTTAGAAAACTTAGTCATACTTGTGTAGGTAGGCTTCTTTTCAAAAGGCTCCATTTATGGGCCAACGTAGATGGGAAAAACCCCAAAACAATTGGCCCATTGTATCAAGAAAACTGGAAAGCTAGAAATACAAATTAAAAAAGGAAAGCTTTGAAATACAAGGCTTGGTTATAAAAGGCAAGAATTTATCTCAAAATAAACCATTGGGGGATAGACTTGAGTGTGAACATAGTCAAGATTGTTCCAGCTAAGAGAGTGGATACATAGGCAATTAGCTAGGCAACACCAACTGGGCATATATTTCTTTCCTTTATTTGCACAGCCAAAAAAGGCATAGTCTTAAACTTTAATTGTAATTTAGATCCTCTCAATTCATTATTAGCTATCTTTCCAATATCCCTGAAAGAAATTTCAAATACCACAATCAATTTGGTGAAACGCTGCCAATCTTTTCTAATAATGACAGCCTCATCTACAGATCTAGTGCTGTATACACCACGATAAATAACCTACTGCCCCATCGTTCCATCCAGATTCCCATAATCCCTCTCAAACATATTTGTCCTGCCGTCTCTCTCCTCTCGTCGCACTATACCACGGCAGAGATGAATCCGACCAACCCTGCTTCACCGCCGTCCACCTTCCCGGCCACCGTAGAAATCTCAATGAGTCCTACGCAGAGCGCCGAAGAGGAAGCAGCAGCGGCCCTGCTCATGCTAGCGGAAGCCCCCGGCGTCCAGGAGGAGTTTGATCTGGCGGACGAGGAATACCATCCCGTCCAATCTCCACTTTCTTCAGCTGGCTCGTCCAATATTCAGGTACAGAACCGATCGATGAAACATGTATATTCTTTCTTTCTGTGCTGGTGCTGTATTTCTTGGTTGATCTGCTGATTCGGCCGGCCGGAATTTAAAATGGGTGCACCGTGTCCTCCTGTTAGGTGGCCCTGTACAGGAACAACGTAGCTTTGGACACCGCTGTGGTGAAGGACGCAGAGGACAGGTATCTATACTTCTACTCCTATACCACACTATAGACATAGTATACGAATAACTCCTACCCAGAGGACCCGTTGGGGCATAGCCTGCGGTATTTTTTTATTTAATAATCGATTTTATGGGAGTAACCCAAAATTGAGGATGTGGCATATGGGAGTACGGGACCCATTATCCATCAGGTGCACCTACGTGTGTACGTATTGCTTTCTCTCTTGCTTCCAGCCTTCCAGTAATATCCAGAATTTGTCTGTTCCACGGCAGAGTAGAAAACAACTCCAGCCGTAGAAAAGGAAACAAGTGTCTTTTTTTTTTCTTCCAACAAAAACTTATTTAAAGTAATTTCGTTTTCCTGAAAATTCAATCCTTCTGCTGGGCCTAAATTTCAACGTATTTTTAAATTTATACAAGTTGATCTGTATTTTATGCAGTGTAAATGCAATATGTACACAAAACTAACTATGCCACTTACCCAAAAATTGTACATTTCATAGAGTTTTTTTGTACATCACATGACTGTTATTTCAAGAGATCGTCTTCTGAACTAACAAGATCGGTTATCCAAACATATATGAATAAATATGCTGGTAATCCAACAATTTTACCAAATAAAAATTAGTGAACCTCCCAGAATGCTTGGCCGTTATGTACAAAAAACATAGTGAATATTAAAGTGATGTTATTTTTTAATACAATTGCTATATTTATTTTTAACAGTTTACAGTCTGTCATTCACCATATAGTCCTCACATGAAGGGTCAGCTTAACATGTTGGAGGTCCTGTAAATGGGTAAAACACGGAACAAATCACAAGGGCAAGATTAAGAGTGAAATGATTCAGATAAAAGGATGATAAAGAAATAAATGTATTCGCAAAAGGGATGAAATAAACTTAACGATTCCATTACATACTTGAAGTATTTATGTGTCACGTGGTGACTCCCTTGCATACACGATATATTTATTTTTGTAGTTTCACTTACACAATTAGTGTGTAAATTGTTCATGATAGCAATCACTCTTAGATCTCTTCAGTTAAATATATTTTCCAATGTTTTATCCGCTACGTTGGAAAATTGAAACTTATAATTCTATGTGAGCCATACCACCCTTGAGTTATTCATTTTCGTCTTTGCGCATGATTCGACATGCTTTCCACAATTGACTTGTATTATATGCGCACCTAACATTCTTCCAGTTTTAAAGTGAATCTCATGTTACATTTCTTTAGTGTGACAAGGATAATATAGAGGAATCACTGCATGAAGTAGGTCGATGAATCTGTCCATCATGTCATTCATGACCGCATCCAATAGATCGCCGCCAACACAATACACATCAAGGATATTCATTCGTGCATAAAAAAATCATACACCTGCACGATCTCTCATCTGTTCCGGTAGGCAGGTATTTTTCATGTAAATTGTTTTCTGTAGCTACAAATATGTGGCAGATAAATGACCGGCACCAGAAATCTGATATATTGTGTCTTAGTGCATCCAGATTCTTGTCCACATGCCTTCTACACATTTTGACACTTCAAATTACATGTTGTTATATTATCATAGAAACAAGCACAGTTGCCATTGCAGGTGGGAAGGCATCGTATTTATTGTGTCGGAAATAGTTAAACATAGAAACCTATGTTCTTATGTTATTCTATACCAAAATAGGAAATAATAAAAATCAATAACGAACACATAATATTATGCTAAATAAAAATATCACTTGCGTGTGAGACATGTTTCATTTAGTCTTATTCACGGGCGTATGTATGTTGTTTGTTCAAGATGCTAGATCGATACACTAAACTAAAATTAATAAAATGTACTAGCCTATTATTTTCGTGCGATATAGATTATTATGAGATGAGAATATTCAGATTGTCAGTCATTAGCAATGATATTATATATGATATGGTCCCAAATAAATACAGTCCACCTCAGGAACGACTTTCTAATGGAAGATCAAAATGAATTTGCCTAATATGATGAATAAAATATTATTCCAGTTAATGGGCACACGAGGTAAATGTTAAAAAAAATATTTTACTTTGCCAAGATTTTTAGTTCTCTTATTTATTCCTATCCTTTGAAATATGTGACATTCATCATGCATTGTAAAATATGTGACTTAACACATGGAAAATCTTCACAATACAATATTCCCTGTTGGTTTTTAATTGGATATGCATTACCAAATTAAATTAAAAATTTTACTACACATTTTTCTGCAACATCTATTTTTGAAACAAATGTGTTTTTTTTTCTTTAACTCCCCACCTTTTTTGTGTGGGAACTCAATACCTTCTATTTTAGCATCAAATTTGTCTTCATTTTTAAACATGATTGGAACAATGAAGAACCATAAACCATGGAAGTTGACATAAGAGTGTAATATATTACCTCGCCAGAAAGACATATGATGTCTTGAACCATAATAATTTTCAAAATTTTATACCCTGAGAAAGTTTTCCTATGAACTTGAAGCGCGCTATTGAAAAAATCCTCACATATAATCCTACAAATCAAACAATCTTGCCGAGAAAATTTGAGAATTAGAAAGGACGTGGGCTTGCATCTGGGTTAGGAAACAGGAAAAATATTATCATTGAGTAATCCTGACAAAAACATTGATTATAGTTGGATTCCTGGAAGAACATGTCTAATTACTAATCATCGAGTCTCCACTTCCATTCTTATCCGACGCCACATCTCTCCCACTTATACCATTCATGCCAACTGGTTATCGATGAGATCGTCATTGTAAGTCTCATATCCTATTATAGACTTATAGTACTGCAGTCTAGCACTACTTCTACACTAAGCCATAAGGTCATAGACAGTATCTTTTCATGTCTCACCCAATTTTTTGCATTAATTTATGTTGTTAAAGGCCAACAGAAATTGAACTAACCAATCACTCGTTCGCCTTGATGCTTTCAATTTTCGAGCACTTCCCCATGTGCACGCCTAGCTCAACACAGTCTCTACAGTGTATATGCATAGGACAAAGTATAAATTGGTAGAAATTTGTACCATCGAGTGCGGCATGGTTGGATTTTTGTTATCTTGGGCAAGATTATATGATTAATTTTCAAAAATTCGGTATGAGATTTTAAATTATTTAGTCCAAGTAGTAATATAATTTTCTTTTGACCATTTATGTGTTTTGATTACCTATTTTATAATAGTTGAATAGATTTAAACTTCATAGTCTAGTATGTATTTTACCAGCAAAGTCATATGTGTGGCTTCATATACAGTCGCACAGTTGTGATTTACCTCTTGGAGTTCCTAGGGGGACATGGACATGGAACTTGGTTGTGAACATGTCCTTTTTCTACATATGGTGAAAATGGTCCTGACTGTAGGATGGATAGTTATATAGTTGGGGTCGAGATTAAAGTATGCATATTGTAAATATATTATATTATGTCTATGTAGCATTTTGTTTAGCACAGTTAATATTTGTACTCAGATATACAAGTAACTTGTTGACAAATTTTATCTGAGCGCATGGATGCAACATGTGTTAGGTTTTTCCAGTGGGTTAGAATGCTCGTGGATGTGTTTTCTTTCTTACATTTGTACTTTGAGTTGATAGTGCGCTGTATCACTTTATCATGAGAATAAAATCCAGGTTATAATCTCAACTTTAAAAAAATATTCGTTTTGTATGTATTTTGAAGTCTTTATTTACTTTGCACTACAAACATGTTGTGTTTTGGGAATATAACTAATTGTGCACATGTGTATAGATATGGAAGTACTGATGAAGAGCTAGATGGGGAAACTGATGGAGAACGGACGGAGGCAGAAGTAACTGTTCAAAAACTAGAGACTGAAGCTGAACCCTTGATAATGCAGGCAGAGCGGCGGTGCAATCGTGGCAATGGTCATGGCTGGACTTGCGGCAAGCTGGCGCAATCCGGCTATGCCATGTGCTCGAAACATGTCAAGGCTCGCCTGGAGAACTTGCAAAGGTTCCGGGCAAAGAGACGGCGAGCTAGCACCGGCTGTGATGCTATAATAGGGCCTAAGACACGATAATGACCAACATCGACGGCACGACACCAAGAGACCATCGTCAGCCCATCCTAGAGTTATGTATTTCTGGCAAAAGTCGGGCATCTCTCTTGTGCTTGGTAAATGTCCTTGTCGGCCGAGAAAATCAAATTGAAAGATTGTTGGTTGTACTATGTTGTTTAAACATTGAACTACTATTTGATGGTTGTGGATGGTAAGTCTTGAACTAATCTGCGATGGTTACGTTGGAATGTTAACTTTCGGTCCGCTTGACGTAAAAACAAATTGGGCAAATTACGGACATATTTATTCCAAAATTCAAAATTTTGTTTTACTATTCATCCGAGATTTTTCTGAAAGTGAAATTGTCGATTTTCGGCCATCTTGTTAAGAGCCAGAAAAAAAATCACAAACGAAAGCCCAAACCTTGGCCCATCCTCACCTCAGTCACTTGCCCCTGCTAAGCTGAGTAGGTTGGTCTGTTTGCGGTGCTAGATGACGTAGCCTTCCCTGTTCTAGTCCTCAAAGTTGGTGTTCGTCACTGAGCAATAAACAACGCCCCCCCCCCCCCCCCCACACACACACACACAAAAACACTATCTATTAGGTGTGAACTATTTCATCCTGACATCGTTCATTTTCATATGTTGACTTTCCTCCCAGATTTTACTAACGTAACCATACAGATACATTACAAGGACAAATGTAAAAACAGCTAGTAAACTGGTCTAAGCTCAGCAGAGCCATTACACGTCCACCGAAAGCCTAAATGCAAAAAAAACACAGATAGTTGTTACTTACTGAATAACATGGCCACAAAGTAACATCAGTCGACTAGCTACATCGATAGCATCCGTCAGCGCCGCCAACATCAAGCTTCCATAGCCATCATTAATTCACTAGTTTATTTTTGTAGTACCATCTATGCCGAGTGCGGATTTCTTGCTCCTGGGTTCCATGAGCTCCATTTTAAAAATATTTTGAAACCCACATTTTGAAGTTTCAAAAATCCCGATACACATGAATATAGGGAATAGTGGAATACTAAATTGTTGTAAAAATTTCAGTATGAAATACATTTTGGTGTGAACTACACTAAAAAACCTGAAATTTGGTAGTGAATAGTGCATGTGCAAGAAATACAAGATTTTGGTTTTCCATGGCCTTGATCCTAACTTCTCAGGAATCATCAACATCACATGTATGGAAAAACAAGAGGGGAAATTTTTTTGAAACCCGAGACCTCCTGCTAGCACACATCGGCGGCGGCCACTCCGGCAACGTCGGACACGACTCAGTCATCATGCTGCCGCCTTTACCTCCAATGTTGCTCATTGACTTCGTGTCGGTCGTCGTCCTGCTGCCATCCCCGTTCCAATCCAAGTCAAATCTGGATCGGGAGCACTAGCTTCAGCCGCCGCCAATGATGTTACACGTCCTGGCCATCTATGTGTCTTGTCCGAGGTGGTGCTGGTGATGCATCCGAGCAAGGTCGCAGATCCCGTGTCCGAGATTATCTCCATGCCCGCAAACGCTGTCTCTCCGGCCTTGTCGGCGGCCGCTCCTGTCACGGATCCCGTCATAGCTGCTCCCACCTTTCGCGGGTCGGACCACGCCATTGGTGGGTGGATGGTGCACTGCACACTCTTCCTCAAGCTCAAGCTCAAGGCAGTTGCCTCTCTTGTCCCACCACATCCCATGGCCCCTCGCAACAACGGCACGTCCTTGATAACGTGGGGATCGCAACAGTCTTTGAGGGTAGTATTTCACCCAAATTTATTGCTTCGACTCAAAGGGAGCCAAAGAATATTTCTGAACTTTAGCAGTTGAGTTGTCAATTCAACCACACCTGGGGAATTAAATATCTACAACAAAGTGTTTAGTGGCACGGTAATATGATAGTTTGGTGGTAGTGGTGACAGTGGCAGTAGCAGTTTTGTAGTAATTGTAACTTAGCAAAGATCAATATGATAGTTTGGTGGCAGCAGCAGTAGCAGTTTTTAGTAGTGTTTATTAACTTAGCAAAGATCAATATACAAAAAGCGTAGGCATTGGATCGGCGATGGATAGTTGTGTTGGATGATATTCATCATGTAACAGTTACAACCTAGAGCAATACATAATAGCTCCAATTCATCAATTCAATGTAGGCATGTATTCCATGTATAGTCATACGTGCTTATAGTAAGACCTTGAATGACATCTTTTTTCCTACGCTCCCGTGGCAGTGGGGTCCATATGGAAATCTAAGGGACATTAAGGTCTCCTTTTAATCGAGAACCAGAACTCCTCATACTACGGTCATCACTGGAGTAAATCCCATTTATTGTCACCTTGGGGACTACGGACCATAACACATAATAGGATCATGCAACTTGCAAAATAGAATAAAAACTCAAATATATTGATGAAAACATTGAGGGTTCAGATATGAAATCATGGCACTAGGGCCCTATTACAAGCATTAAGCATAGCAAAGTCATAGCAACATCAATCTCGTACATAGTGGATAGTAGGGATCAAGCCCTAACAAATTGACCAAATTACATGAAAAATATCATCCAACTCCATCACCCTCCAGCAAGCCTACGAAGGAATTACTCACTCCCGGTAGTTGATGATGATGACGACAACGAATCCCCCTCCCCGGATCCCTAAATGGACTCCAGATCAGCCCTCCCGATGAGGAACAGGAGGTGGCAGTGGCTTCATGTCGTAAAAAACGATGAAACTTCTTCTCTTATTTTATTTCTCTTGGTAATGAAAATTATAGGCTTGGAATTAGGTCAGACGACCGCTTGTGGGACCCAGAAGGCATCAGGGCATGCCCTAGGGGGGTAGTCGCACCATGTTGCCTTGTGAGCAACTGGTGCCCCCCCCCCCCTCGGTGTATCTTCATTACAGTATTTTTATTTATTCAATAAAAAATCTCCACAAAGTTTCTTCTGATTCAAGGAAAATTTATTTCAGCATAGAAACAACACCATGTTAGTTCCGCTGATAACAGCGCAAGTCCGAGTTAGTTTCGTACAAATTGTGCAAATTAGAGTCCAAAACAAGACCAAAAGTATTTGGAAAATAGATACGGTGGAAACGTATCAGTTGTCCAGCCAGCTGACGGCACCCTAGCGGTCGATCCCTGAGGTGGATCCTCAAGTTATGTCCACCCTGGACACAGCGATCGCTACTCTCGCGCCAACCCAGCTGGAGCGAATACTGGGATCCAAGTCGTCGTCGTCCCCTAGACGCCCCTGCCTGCTTGGCGGCCAACTCTTGTGGCACCCATCCCAGACACAACACCCAGTTCTTATGCGCCATGTGCCATTGCCACTTTGGCGACATGACATTCCCGAAGATACACCTGATGCGCGGCCTGGTTGGGGGGGATTAGCTGGGATGCTTCAGGTACACTCCTCGTGTCACACAATGCCTGCCACCCCTGCCTTTTGCAATCACTACCTCTTGGAGTGAGGCCATCGTCGAGGTTGTGACCCAGTACTATAGATTATACCTGAGCTACATAAGCTATCACTATAGGAATCAGAAAATTTCCCATCTGCCAGTTCTTTGTCGTCTGCTAGCGAACGACACAGAAGGTATTTGCCATCCGCTTGCAAAAAGCAGAGGACAAAGAACTGGCTAATGGCAAAGATATGGTCTGTCGTCATCTAGCTCTTTGCCGTCCGCCAGCAGACGGCAAAGGTCCCAAAGGGCAAAGGCGGACAGCAAAGAGACCAGCTGGGCTGAACTCGGATCTGGGTCGCGGCAGGGCAGCACAGTGATGGGCGGAGGCGGCGTGGTAGATCGGGTGGTGGTGACCCCTTGGCGCGTCCGCGCGGTCACGGCAGCCGAGGCTTCTGTGGCCGGCGGTGCGGCGGCGGTGGGATGTGGCTTGTGGTGGCAGCGACGTCTGGCCTAGTTCCCGGGACGACAGCCCTGGAAGGTGGCGGCAGTTGAAGTTCGTACTTCCCGTGGCGGCATGGCGTGGTGTTGTCCCTGTCCAAGGCGGATCTACGCCATCGATCCAGTGCCTTTGGCTCCGGATTGGTTCGGATCAGAGGCGGCCGTGACGAGCTCGTGGACCTCTTGGTGCCTCTCGCGGTTTGGCGAGGTGGGTTGGCTGTCCTTCTCCCAGGCTCCAGTGGTTCACACACAGGCAGTGGCCGGTGTGCCAGGGTGCCCATGGTGGTAGTGCTGCTGCGGATGGTCGCCGAATCTGGGCGGCCAGATCTGGGGCTTTGAAGGCGGTCTGGTCGGTGCACAGGTTGTCAGTTGGATGTTCATGGGACAGATCCAGGTGAAAACCTGGTCTTCTATCGGTGGCCGAAGCAAGTGATGGATCAGGCCTGACAATGTCGATGTGTTAGTACCTGTTCTGAAGATGGATCGGTGGAAGACGACGGCAGCGACATCTGAGAGCACGCCAGACCGGTGTGTGTCCCAAATCAGGCAATGGCTTGGTTGGGCCTCCGATTTTAGATGTTAGGCCTTAGTTCTATGTCTGTTTGGTATTCGGCTCGGACAATCGGCACCCTTCTTCAAGTGGATAGGAGTAGCAAGAAATATTGCCAAGATGGTGGCTTCTCAAATGCATCTCAACATGACTTGTTAGAGTTGCTCCAATAAATTTTCACCCAGTAGCAAACTCATTTGAAATTTAAAATTCCGAATTTATTTTCCAAATGGAATTTAAATTCCCTAGTAGGCCTATTTATTCAGAAAACTTAGCCATACGTTCTTGTGTAGGTCGGCTTCTTTTTAAAAGGCTCCATTTATGGGCCAACGTTGAATGGACAAAAACCCCAAAACAATCGGCCCATTGTTTCAAGAATACTGGAATGCTGGAAATACAAATTCTAAAATAAAATAAGAAAGCTTTGAAATATAAGCCTTCGTTATGAAAGGCAAGAATTTATCTCAAAATAAACCATTGGTGGAGAGACTTGAGTGTGAACATAGGCAAGATTGTTCCAGCTAAGAGAGTCGATACATAGGTAATTAGCTAGGCGGCACCAACTGGGCATGTATTTCTTTCCTTTATTTGCACAACCAAAAAAGGCATAGTCTTATACTTTAGTTGTTTTTTAGATCATCCCCGAAAGAAATTTGAAATACCACAATCAATTTAGTTAAACGCTGCCAATCTTCTCTAATAATGACAGCCTGATCTACAAATCTAGCGCTGTGTACACCATGATAAATAAATACTGCCCGGCCCATCGTTCCATCCAGATTCCCATAACCCTTCTCACCCATTTTTCTCCTGCCGTCTCTCTCCTTTCGTCGAACTACACCACGGCAGAGATGAACCCGACCAACCCTGCTTCTCGGCCGTCCACCTTCCCGGCCACCATAGAAATCCCAGGCCCAGCAAGACCTTGGCAGAGCGCCGAAGAAGAAGCGGCAGCGTCGCTGCTGATGCTGGCAGAAGCCGTCGGCTTCGAAGAGGAGTTTGATATGGCGGACGAGGAAGGCCATGCCGTCCAATCTCCAGTTTCTTCAGCCGGCTCGTCCAACATTATCAAGGTAAAATACATGTATACTCTGTATTTTTGCGCTGGTTCCTATTTTCCAATATCCGGCCATATTTGTTGGTTGATCTGTTGATTCGGCTGGCCGGAATTTAAATTTTATTCGCCGTTTCTTCCTGTCAGGCGTCCGTGTACGTGAACAATGTAGCTTTGGACGACCATATGGTGGAGGACCCAGAGAACAGGTATCTATCTATACTTCTACTCCTCTACCCATAGGACCGGTTGGGTGACATATGGGGACTATGGGACCCATTGCTCATCCAGTGCACTCACGTGGGTATGGGTTTGTCTCTTGCTCCCAGCCTTCCAGTATTTTCCAGAAAATTCACTTTATATTCCACGGCAGAGTTGAAAACAAGTCCGACCCCTCATGTCTCCAGCCATACAAAAGGAAGCAACTTTTATATTCCCATAAACGCTTATTCAAAGTGAATTTGTTTTCCCACAGAACAATCCTTCTGCTGTGCGTAGATTTCAATGTATTTTACATTTTAAAAAATACATTAAAAATGTATTTTACAGTTACCCCTAAAAATGTATTTTACATTTATACTTGTTGATTTGTATTTTACACAGTGTGTAATGCAATATGTGCACAAAACTAACTATGCCACTACGAGAAAAAAAATATACATTTCACAGTTTGAAAATATGTAAGTCACATGAATGTACTTTCAAGAGCTCATCTTCTGAACTAACAAAATTGGTCAAAACATATATGCATACATATATTGTTAATCCAACAATCTACCGAAGTATAAATTTGTGAAACCTCCCAAAGTGTTTGGCCGTTATTCACATGAGGGGTCAGCTTAACCTGTTGGAGTTCTTGTGAAAGGGTTAAACATGTAATAAAGCACAAGGGGACGATTAAGAGAGAAATGATCTAGATAAAAGGATGAAAAAGACATAAATATATTCGCAAAAAGGAAGAAATATATTTAAGTTTTACATTACATACTTAAAGTATTTATTTTCCTTGTTTTACCTAAACGATTGGTGACTCACTTGCATAATTGAACTTTTTATTTTCCTAGTGTATATGGATAGGACAAAGTATAAATGGGCCAAGAATTGTATCCATCGAGTGCAGCATGGTTGGAGTTTTTTCTCTCTCTTTGGGCAAGATTTTATGATTAATTTTCAAAATGTTGGTATACGATTTTAAAATTTGAAATCCAAGTAGTAGTATAATTTTATTCTGACATTTTTGTATTTTATGAGAAACAAATAAATTTAAAGTTCATAGTCTAGTACGTATTTTGCTAGCAACATCATATGATTATTTATTTTGTATGTATTTACTTTGCACTACAAACATGTTGTGTTTGGGAGTATAAGCGATTGTGCACTTCTGCTTTGATATGGCAGTATTGACGAAGAGCCAGACGGGGCAAGTGTTGGAGAATGGCCGGAGGCAGAAGTAGAAGAACTAGAGGTTAAAGCTGACCCCTTGATAGTGCCAGCAGAGCGGCGGTGCAATGCTCGTAACTGGAATTGTGGCAAGCCAGCACAATCCGGCTCCACCATGTGCTCGGAACATGTCAAGGTTCGCGACGAGTTGTTGAAAAACATGCAGGCGAAGAGGCTGCAAGCAAGCACCGGATCTCATGCCATAAATGGGCCTTAAACATAAGAATGAGCACCATCTATGGCATGAGGCCCATAGACCGCTGTCAGCCCATCTCGCATGGCCCTGGTAAATGTCGGTTAAGAAAATTAAATTTTGGCCACAATTTGGATATCTCGCCTCGGCCAGGTAATGTCGTTGTCGGCCAAGAAAATCAAATTGAAAGATTGTTGGTTGTACTTGGTCGTCTAAACTTTGAGCTAATGTGTGATGGTTGTGGACTGTAAGTCTTGAACTAATTTGTGTGGGTTACGTAGGAATGTTAACTTTTGTTTCGCTTGATTTAAAAAAATGGGAAAATTTCTGTCCTATTTTGTTCCAAAATTCAAATTTTGGTGTTCCTATTCCGTCTAAGATATTTCTGAAAATTGTGAAATAGCCAAATTCCGGCCATCTAGGTAGGAGCCATAAAAATAATCATAAACCAAAGGCGAAACCTTTGCCCATCCTCACCCGAGTCACTGGCATCTTCCAAGCTGGTGTTGGTCACTGAGCAACTCCCTGCCCCCATCAACCCACCCATCCACACACCTACAAAAGCACTATTTATTTGGTGTGAACTATTTCATCCTAACGTCGGCGACGTTAATTTTCTTGAGTTAGTGTTTAAGCTATGGCTCTCTTGAAGTTTTGTGTTCGATGCTTCTTTTCTTTGTGACTCATTGGCTAGTAGCTAATCACTTTGTGACTTCCTTTTAGTTCTAAGAAAAGGGATTCCTCCCCCATTTTACTAGTGTAACCATAGAGAGCCATTACAAGGACAAAGGTAAAAACAGGTACTAAACTGTCCTAAGCTCGATTACATGTCCACCGAAAACTTAAATGTAGAACAAAGCAGCGCGGCTGCTTGTTACTTACTGTAAACACAAGGTCGCAAAGTAACTTGAGTCACCTAGCTACATCGATATAACCCTTCATTAATTCACGATACACCAACATCAACCATCCTCATCCATCATTAATTCACGAGTTTTTTTTTTGAAGTACCATGTATGTTAAGTGTGGAATTCTTGCTCACGGGCTCTATGGAACTCATTTAAAAAAATACTAATAATTGAAGACCACATTTTGATGTCTCAAAATTCTGGTTCACATGAATATACAGAGTACTATACTGCTATAAAATTTCATTATGAAATACATTTTTGTGTCAACTGCACCTGAGAAATCATAAAGTTTTATAGTGAATAGTGCATGTGCTAGAAATAAATGATTTTGTGTTTCGATGGCCTTGATCCTCTACAGGATGCTCGGCCTGCTCTCGCCTCCATTCTCCGTCGAACTCCGAATCTCCCTAGTAAGAGTTCAGTCCATTTGTTGCGCTCATATGGTCCGAAATACGTCATGGGCCAAACATCGGTCGAAAGTTATAACGGGCTGGAATCATATTAGACGATCCAGATGACGCAACTTGGCCTAATTCGGGTAGGCCATAACGGGTCATGAGTTAGCAGGCTGTAAATGAGCTATATGCGAACATGTCTTTAACAAGCTTTCTATGTGCCGGCCTGCTATCCTTTGACCAAGTCAAACGGGCCAGCCTTTTGACCTGATTGGGCCATTCTTGGGCCGAGCCACGTGTCGACATATCATAGATGTGTCCCGTCCATTTGCTGGATGACATCTGTCCCAACGCTGAGTTGACACGTGGTTCTTTCGGCCAATGAGAATTTTACACGTGGAAAATGACCATTGGTCGTTGCTGTTAATGGGTTATCGGATCCAAAACCGGACCCGATAACTTAACGGTGACCCGTTACGGTGGATGCCACGTGACGATTACCCTTAACAAATTAAAACACTTCAATGACGCGCCATTTATCGTCATGTAAGTGGTCACTTCCATGATGCTAATTTCAGTATTGTCATGGAACACATCTACGGCCGCACATGTATGACTATATTGATTCTGTCATAAAATCGTCATGGATGTACATGCATGATAGAAAACGTGTCCTACTGTGACAAACACATATCATCACGGAAGTGTTTTTTTTTGTAGTGCAACTTGATGGTGCCGACGGACACCACCTGCTCTGCCCTCCTCTCTGTTCCTCTTCCTGCCGCTTCACCTGCTCTTCCCCTCCACCCTCAGTCGATCCCCCATTCTCCCTCCCAAGAACTCACTCTAGGCGCTTCCCCTCTCGGTATGTGTAGGGTGGTCAATGGTGTGATGTGACTATGAATCTGTGACGCACCAAAGACGGACGGAGAAGTCCCTGCTGAACTCCCTAAATAGTGTGAGAGGGAACAAAAATATGTCGGCTACGGGAGCTTTAGTGCTCTCCAGCTGTTGGATTGTGAGTCCAACGGACTTTTTTACAATTGAACAAAAAATTCATCTTCAGAGCCTGAGCACCTTTCTGTAATTAAGGAACTCATCAGGGGTCTTTTCATGATGGGGGTTTTGTATTGTTTTATACGAAAATATTACAGGATGACGTGGAGGCTTGTATGCTTATTTAAGAGATCACTCCACAGTGAAACTCAGGGACCAATGGGATGATGATTTTTTTTAACAAAATACCAACACAGATGCTTATAGACACACACGTACAATAACCCTTATGAATGCACACATGCGCACCTACGCCATGAGCACCTATACTGCGCCGACACAACATCTGAAGATTGACGAAGTTATCAAACAGACACCTCGTAGTCGATGGGAACGTCTCCTCCAATTAAACGAACATCGCGGAAATGCCTGAAATAAATCCCGAAAAATAAGAGCACTAACGCTAAGTCTATGAATTGAACCCCGGTGAGGAATGTTTCTTTGAGGCGGCACGACAAATCGTACGTGCGCGCCCCCTAGCGCTGACCAACACACACGCCCACCCCACTGGCCCAAGCCATGCAGAACGAATAGCCACACGTAACTGTGTGTCTCATGTCCGACAAAACATACCGACTCAAAATCTTGGAACATACTCCCTCTGTCCTGAAATAAGTGACTCGACTTTGTATTAGCTTTAGCATAAATTTAGTATAGAGTTGAGTCACTTATTTTGGGACCATGGGAGTATATACACTAGTGCAGAATCAGGTTTTGGTCCTGATTCGTAAGGACCTTTAGTGTCGGTTCTGCAACCGGCACTAAAGGGTGGGGACTAAAGCCCCCCCCCCCTTTAGTGTTGGTTCGTCACGAACCGGGAACAAAGGCCCACCACGTGGCACGAGTCCGTGCCGGGGGGCTGGGGGCCTTTAGTCCCGGTTGATTACACCAACCGGGACTAAAAGGTTTAGGGGTTTATGGGTTTATGATTTATTTTTACTTTTAGTTTGTGTTTTCCATTTAATTCTTTTTCATTTCAAACATATTTTATGCTACTACATATTGTACATGTTATACATATATATAAATAGAATTCCTCGTAGAACCGATAACACACACATATATATATATAGAGAGAGAGAGTAGCACTATTCTGATCTCAAGATCAAAATAGTTATTTGGATCATGATGGCCTATATAGGGCGCGATGACACGTTCTCGAACTCTGCAAAACAAATTAGAACCACCCCGAGTTGTTTCCCTCGGGCGCAGCCCCAACCCCATCCCCGTGCCCCTCGCACCACCCCTCCCCACCTGACTCCGGCTACCTACCGCCGCCGCCACGCAAAATCCCGCCGCCGACGCGCGGATCCAGCCCCGCGTCAGGTCCGGCCGCCCTTTCTTCCCTAGACCGCCGCCGTCCCCGCCTTCTTCGAAGAGCGCCACCGCTTGGCCGCCCCGCCCACGGGTCCAATGTTCCCGCCGCCACCCTGCCACCACCATCCCCCGGATCCGGCTGCTAGGCCGCCACCGGCCTCGGATCCGGCAGGCCACACTTCCACCCCACGACCCCCGACCGCTCGCCGGTGACACCCGGACCGCGCGCGCTGCCGTGACCAACCGCCAGCTGCCGCCGAGATGCTCCCTGCACACCGGAGCCCCGCTGCCATGGCCAGACTCCTGCCCGCCGTCGCGACTGAGCCTCCACCCCGCCGATTTGCTCGCGCGCTTCCACGCGTGCGAATCCTGCATCGCCAAGTGGTGCACCGCGGGAGCAGGTTACCAGCAGGGGTGGTCCATGGCAAGGTGGCAGAGAAGTTCGCTCGGCCGTCAGCCCCTGGCATCCTGCAGATCGAACCTCGGCCACTAGCATGCAGTCCGTGCGGTGATGCACTAGCCCGCCCACGAGCTCACCTCTGCTCAATCCATTCTTTCCACTGCTACAACGGAGGTTCGATTCTGCAACCAAGGCCAGTTCAAAAGTGCATGAACTGAAGAAATACGATTCAGTGTTCATAAAAAAATGCAATGGTGAGCTCCTGCACAGCCGGCGTCCGGTGAGTGGATCGTTGCCCGCGCCCCCTTGTGTCCTGATGCATCATCGTCGGCACCGAGGTAGCCTGCCTCGCTGGTCTTTTCCCGTCAGAGCCTTTCTTGAGTCCACCCCGTGCATTCGCCACGGTCGTAACACATGTATTCTCAAGATATCCCATGTCTAATTCTCCAGGTAGAAATTCGTCTACCCTATCCTTGTCCGTATCTCCGTGTTGATTGATCACAAAGTTTCACAAAAAAGAACCAAAAGGCTTGTTGCTTCCTCAATTCATCTGTCCATCATTCCTGCTACTCCTCGAGAATTTGGACTGCAGATTGCCTCGCCCCTGTGACACAATCTCTGATCTAGGCCTTTGCCACTAACAAGTGCTGCTAGAGCGCTGGCCGTATGGGCACACCAAAAACTAAAAAAAAAAGTGGTGAGTGGATGAAGAGTGGCTTGATTGTGAAAGCATAGGAGATATGTGCTTGGGAGAGGATAATGTACTACTGTAGAAAACACCATTTGTGGTGGAAAAAAGAGCATCTGTAATACTCTAGAAAGAAAGGACACGTGTTCTACTCTAAGAAAAAACAATTTATTTATTTAAACTATTCTTGGTTGGATTTAGACATTTATCTTATGTAGTTATGTTCTCTTTGTGTGTTTATTAAGTCACAAACAGTTAAGGGAGAGAAGTACGTTTTTCTTGTTTTCTAAAAAGGTAAGTTCACGTTCACAAAAATATTAAAGAAAACATACCTCCCGTTCCATCTTGTAGGACGAACCACCCTGGGAGTTCTTCCGGTAGCAGTTCATTATTATTCCATTTGGCAATTTGTGTTCTATTGTTTCGGCACTTCTGTTTACAAAGAAAGAAGATGCCATTTTCCAGCGCTTTCTGTTTTGTAGATGGTGTTGAGGCATCAAAAGTGAAAGAGAATCTACAAGTAATTGTTTTAAACTTGTGAATCTTGATAGTACTGTACTCTTTTGAATGTTTCAAAAAGGATTTGAGCAACAGTTGGATAGTTTTTGTAAAACATGGTGTGTATTATTTCTAACAATTCGTTGTGTTTATTAGAAAGACAGAAGTTCAAGATGTGAAACTTGCACAGTTCGTTGTATATAAAAAAGGAACAAACAATAGAAAGTTCACCATAAAGAAGATGGAACTTTTCCACACGGCAAAAAAGGAACATCTCACAGTACAAAATCAGTGTTTTTTTTTCTCTTTTCCAAAATAGGAATAAAGTTAACTTGTTGAAGCAATTTTTTTTACGTCTCCACCAACGTTGTCTCCCCGATCCGCGCCACCACCACACGTCCCCCATCCCGCCCCACGCGACTCCCAAATAGAACCAAGAAGTCCAAAATCCAAATTCAAAAAATAGAGCAGTTCGACGTTTATAAAAAAACTAAGATGTCTTCTCATTACTAAAGAATGAAATTAGTAATGAAACATACGAAAACCATATTTACATTGTGAAAAAATAATACTCAAATTTTCCTTTTATAAAATATAAAATTCAGAAGTTCAAATATAAATAACACATTAGTTCGGTGTCTATATAAAGAAATTGATTTCCCCTATTTCTAAAAAGTAAAACCAAGAAGGTCAAAATAAGACAACAGAGCAATTCGATGCTCATTAAACATTTGGATTTTTCTTGTTTTTAAGAAAATAAGAAAATTTTATAAAAGTTAGATTTTCCTCATTTATAAAAAATAAAAGAGAAGGCCAAATCAAAATAACAAAGTAGTTCAAAAAAAGTATATAAAAATGGATTTTTAAAAAACTAGAAATTTTGAAATAACCGAGAAGGTCAAAAATACAAAGAAGTTCAATTTTGAAAACCCTAGAAGTTCAATTTGAAATCACCGAGAAGGTCAAAAAACCTAGAAGTTCAAATTTAAAAACCTAGAAAATTGTTTGCTTATTTAAAACCATATTTTTCTAAGAAGTTCAAAGTAAAAAAAAGATAAGTTCGAAGGTTAAAAAAACATAGATGTTTTCTCATTACTAAATAATAAAATGAAGAAGTTAAAATTAAAAAAAATAAGGAACACTAAAAAGGTTTAAAAGAGTTAGCAGTTCAAAAAATTATTTAGGGAAAGCATTTTCCATGTTTCCAAAAGAAATTAGAGGTTCAAATTTCACAAAACATAGAGGTTCAATGTTTATTACAAAACCAAGAAAGTCAAATTAAAAATACAAAGAAGTTCAACTTTTCAATAATAAAGGGGTTATATAAAAACCTAGAGGTTCGAATTTAAATAACCGAGAAGTTCAATTTTTAGTACAAAACCAAGATGCAAGTTAAAAAAACTAAAATAAGAAGTTCAAATTAAAAAGACGAAGAAGTTCAATGCTTGTTACAAACCGAAAGGTCATTAAAAAAAGCATCTCAAACAATTTTATATAAAAAGATTTTCTTTGTTAAAATAAACCTAGAAGCTCAAATTTAAAAACAGAGCGGCTTGAGGTCTATCAAAAAGTAGGAAATTTTCCATCAGTAAAGGAAATAAAACCAGGAAGTCCAAATTAAAAAGATGGAGAAGTGCGATGATTATCAAAAACTCGGATTTCCTCGTTATTAAAGAATGGAAACAAGAAGTTCAAAAATAAAAAACAAGAAGTTCAACTTTTAAAAATAGAGTGCCTCAAAATTTCATAAAAAAGAATTAAGAAATAAAAACAGGAAGTCCATTAAAAAGATGGAGAAATTCGATAATTATAGAAAACTAAGATTTTCCTCGTTATTAAAGAATGGAAACAAGAAGTTCAAAAAAAACAAGAAGTTCAACTTTTAAAAATAGAGCACTTCAAAATTCATAAAAAATAATTAAGAAAATCAGATTAAAAATTCATATAAAAAACTCAGATATTTTCACGTAACCGAGATAAGTTCAGATTGATAACTGCCAGAAGTTCACGTACTACACGGTGTGCATTTGTATGCAAAAAAAGAATGAAAAAGCAAAGGCTGACCCGTGAAAGACCAAAAATTCTTGTGAGAGAGGTTGAAAAAAAATATGTGACAGAAGTTCAAGATAAAAACCGCGGGAGTTCAACTACTACACGAAATGCGTTTCAGATAGGAATATAAGAATAGAAAACAAAAAGCTTACAAGGTTTGTTGCAAGAAGTTCACGTGCTCCTCCCGGTGAAGTTCAAGATCTCTAGTGCGAGACGTCCGACCTTCAATTAGATATAAAAAACAGGCACAAAACGACGTTGTTTTTGCCATTTTAAAAACTGCTCTCAAACGATAAAAATTTGTAATGTGTGTCTACATGAAAAAGATGCTCCTATTCATAGGCTTTCCAATGGTATATTATATGCTATATTCCGATGAATGGTTTAAAAGTTTTATGTAAACCGTTAAAAACACATTTTTACGCATTCAAAAATTTTTTTTGAACCGTTGTGATTATGAAAAACTGAACAACACGAAAAAGTTGCGTGTTTCCAACAACTTTCCATCGGTATATCATTTGCTCAATTTTGGTAAGTGGTTTAGGAGTTACGGGCAAAAAACATCACGTCAGAAACAGAGTGAAGTTCAAACAGACATGCCCGAGAAGTTCAACTACTTCACACAATGCATTTCTACTCGCGATGAAGGCAGAAATCATGATCTCGTCATTTTCTAATTTACTTCAAAATGGCAGGAATATCATTTGTGTAAGTTCAAGTCCTCGGTCGGAGAAATTTTAAAAATTTATTGTGAGAGAGGTTTGTACAAAAGGAATATGATTTGTGTAACACTAACGAATGAGTGAGAAAATTACAAACGAAAATACGTTACATAAGTTCAACGTGAAAACGGCACGAAGTTCAACAACTGCACCGAATGAATTTCAGATGAAAAACTTTTAAAACCGTCGCGATTATGAAAAAATGATCAACACGGGAAAGTTGCGTATTTACAGCAGCTTTCCACCGGTATATCACTTGCTCAATTCCGATGAGTGTTCTGGTGAGTGGATGGAGAGCTATGGGAAAAAAATACGTGAAAAATAGAGTGAAGTTCAAGTAGACATGCCGAGAAGTTCAAGTTCTTCACGCGATGCATTTTCAAAGAATCTGTTCCGCGATAAAGGCAGAACGAATGATCCTGCCGTTTTCGAAATTACTTGAAAACAGCTAGGAATCAGAGAAACCATCAACATGAAAAAGTTTTGCATTTTCCGTAGCTTTTCAGTGGTATATTATTTGCCCCATTCCGATAAATTTTGTAGAAATTACGTTGAAAATACATTTTTAGCCATTTTCAAAATTGACTTAAAAGCGTACAGAATTGTCAGGAATAATATATACCAAAAGGTTTCGCATTTGTTCAAGCTTTTCAACGCCATGTCTTATGCTGCATTCGGACATACGGTTAAAAAATTATATCAAAAATACGAACTCGGTGGAACTTGTACCGTTTTCTAAATTACTTTTAAACCTTCCAAAATTTGAAAAAACTTTCAACATAAAAAAGTAGCGCATTTTCATAAGCTTTCCAATGCCATATCATTTGCCTCAATTGGATTAGCTTTTTAAAAATGATATCGAAAATACGAACTCGGATGTTTGGTTTGTGAAATTTTACGATTTTCCAAATTACTCTTTTACCATAGGGAATAGAGAAAACTTTTAACAAGTGGAAGGAGCGGTTTTGCAGCAGCTTTCCAACGCCATATTATTTGCCTCATTCCGATAAACGGTTTGGAAATGTGATCAAAAATGCGATTCACATTTTTTGTGTGAAGAAAAAACGGGTTTCAAAACTGCTCTTAAACCGCTTACATTTTGCCCAAAATTTAACCTGGGCCATGATACTTGTGTCCATAGCTTTCCAACGGTATATCGCATGCCCCATTTGGGCAATATTGGCGGAAGTTCAACCTAGCACAGGGGGAAGTTCAGGTCGAACAACTCAGGCAGTAAAATTGCAAAAAACGCGAGTTCATCATGACCCGAGAGAAAAATCCGCCTATGAGCGAGATTCCTATTTAAAACGGGCATTTAGTTGCTAAAAACCGTTTCAAGATTACACTTACATCACATAGAACATGACCGAACAGAATAATTCGCGGGGGAAGGCACGGTTGCGAAGATAGCACGAAGGTCGGGTTCGTACGGAGGGAAGTTCAGGCGCATAACTCAGGCAGTTCACGTTGTGATCAGAATAGTGTTTATGAATATATATATATATATATATATATATATATATATATATATATATATATATATATATATATATATAATATCATCGAACTTCTCGCACGACCATTCACATACACACATATATATATACAATTTGGTATATACAATTTCTTCTACAATTTGCAGATCATTACATGCAGGCATTACAGCTTGTAATGGTATTCTCCTTTGGGATCTATTACCTGGTCGAGCAAAAATCCTGCTATTTCTTCTTGAATTGCTCGTACGCGATCCTCTGGTAGGAGCTTATCCCGCATCTCCCTCATTTATAAAGAAGGAGATCAATATGCATGTATTAGTTGTGTGTATATATATATTAGATAATGATGTAAAAATTGTGAATAATGTTCTAGCGAACGTACCCATTGGTCTCTATCATTTCTGCTCCTTTCGGACGTCATCATGCGAATGTTCTCGCAAAGGTAGTATGCACATAAATTATTCTCCAACGTCTGTTTCAGGGCCTTTACGAGAATAGAATTCAATCAGATAATAATTAATCAAGCATGATAATGGTAATGAAACTAGAATTAAAGAGATGGTAGCTAGCTATTACTAGCTACTTAATTAGTTACCTTGTGTCGACACCATTTCATCTTTTGTTTCCATTGGCCTTCAACCTGTTTGATGAACTTTTCCCAATCCCTGTTAGCCGGCAAAGGAAATGAATAAAGGATTTATTAATGAGTTGATATCAGGAAATGAACTAAAGAGGCCGACATATAGTTCGATAATGATTGAAATTACCTGTAGACCATCCCCCTCACGATTTTGTAGTCATTAACGTCTTTAAGTAGTGAGTCCAGTACTTGAACTTTTCCATCGTCAACTTGAATGATTAGCAGGATCCAGTGAAAACTGCATGCGCACACGTTTGTATAATTAACCGGGCATGTGCATAACTCATCAACTACACTTATAAACATATAGTAAGCAAAAACAGAATTTGTAGTACAGGAGATAGTGTCACTCACCCGAAGTTGTAAGGAAGTAGTATTTCTGGTTGGGTACTTAGTCGCGCCAAGAACTGTAGCAAGCTTTTCTCTATGTATGGTCGATCATATTCACGTGACCATGTCTCTTCATTAATGGTATTTGGGTCAACGAACCCAGTACCATAGCGTCTAGCTCTTATCATTTCATACATCTTCATTCTACCCATCTTCTACTATATGGTGTGTTTTGACCTGGAAAAAATCAGAAGGAAGCTTTCGGGATGAAGCGCCGAGGTCTCGAGGCTGAACTTGGGCAGAACCAATCTAGGGCCCCGGCGGAGCTGTTCCGCTAGGGAATCTTCCCTCCCGGAGGGGGAAATCATCGCCATCGTCATCACCAACGATCCTCTCATCGAGAGGGGGTCAATCTCCATCAATATCTTCACCAGCACCATCTCCTCTCAAACCCTAGTTCATCTCTTGTATCCGATCTTTGTCTCGAAACCTCATATTGGTACCTGTGGGTTGCTAGTAGTGTTGATTACTCTTTGTAGTTGATGCTAGTTGGTTTATTTGGTGGAAGATTGTATGTTCATATCCTTAACACTACAAAAAAAAGACATATCCGTGACATTTTGGGCCGAACAAATTTTTTTTCTGTCATACATATGACATTTCTATGACGATAATTGTGACAAAACCCGGTATCATAATAGATGTGGTGGGCTCCTGCTTCTATGACAAAAAATCATGACAGAAAATGGGCCTTTCGTCCTGGGCGGGCCGGAGACGCAGCTGCATGACATTCTCTGGGCCGTCCATGACGGAAAAACCCGTGGTAGAAGCGAGGGGGTGGGAATTTCGGGAAGTTCCACGTTACAGTGGGAGGTCGGGGGCCGAGCGATGCGCGTTTCTCTCGTACACGTACGCGCGTGTGTGCGAGGCGTTGGCTCTAACTGAACCCGAGCGAGGCGTTGGGCTCTAACTGAACCCGAGCGATTGCACTGCAGGCTACGCATTACTGAACCCGAGCGATCGATCGATGGCTGTTAACTGGACCCGATCGAGCGATTCCTTCGCTACTGCTGCTAACTGAAGCCGATCGATTGGATGAACAGTGAGCGTTGCGAGGGGGGGGGGGTTGGATGAACACTGAGCGGTGGCGTTGCCTCTGGATGAACTGGACCCCGTGGTGTGGAGGGCTGGATGAACAGTAGACGGTGGAGGGGTGCCCGTGGAGGGCTGGTTGAACAGTAGCCGGTCGAGTAGCGCGCGGTGGAGGCTGGATGAACAGGAGCCCGTGGAGGCTGGAGGGGGTCGACGGTAGCCCGTGGAGGCTGGAGGAGGTCGACAGTGGAGATGAACAGTATCCCGTGGAGTCTCGTTTTGTGGTACGCCACACCCCTCCCGATGAACAGGACCGCCGTTTCGACCGTAGGAGGTCTGTTTCGTCCGTTTTGCGGTACGCCACACCCCTCCCGATCAACAGGACCCCCGTTTCGACCGTAGGGGGTCCGTTTCGTCCGTTTTGCGGTACGCCACACCCCTCCCGATCAACAGGACCCCCGTTTCGACCGTAGGGGGTCCGTTTCGTCCGTTTTGCGGTACGCCACAACCCTCCCGATCAACAGGACCCTCGTTTCAACCGTAGGAGGTCCGTTTCGTCCGTTTTTCGGTACGCCAGACCCCTCCCGATGAACAGGATCCCGTTTCGAACGTGGCCGGTCGAACACAAGGCCGTTTCCTCCGTTTTGCGGTACGCCAGGCCTCGTTTCCATCGCCTGTTCCGTCCAAGCCCTTCCGATGAACACGACAACGCATTCCATTCCGACCCAGCCGATTGGCTCCCACGCGTTCCGTTGCCTCCCGATGAACACGAGCATTCCATTGCCTCCCCATGAACACGACGCATTCCGTTGCCTCCCCATGAACACGACGACGACGTTGTTTCTCCGTTCCGACCGAGCCATGTACACGAGCCCTGGCCGTACGTATGCGCGAGTAGGCGTTCGAGACCCTGCCCGTATGTACGTACGTGGCCGTATTTTCTTTCTTGCACCCTGGCCGCTGTACGTACGTGTACATGCTACGTGCGCTCCTCTACTACGACATGTACGCGCCTCTACTACGAAACGTGCGCGCCTCTACATCGACCAGTATATATGTACGTACACGTTCGCGACCAGAATGACAATGCTACGTACGCTTTGACCAGGTGGGTCCCGACTGTCAGGCACTTCCTTGCCTGCGAAGATGTAGTTGGTGGGTCCCAGCAGTCTGGGGGCGAATCGTTTTGTTTTTTTGCCCGGACGCACTTCCTTGCGTGCGAAGGTGTAGCTGCTGGGTCCCAGCAGTCAGGGGGGAATCATTTTGTTTTTTTTTGCCCGGACGCACTTCCTTGCGTGCGAAGATGTAGCTGGTGGGTCCCAGCAGTCAGGTGGGCGAATTGTTTTTTTTCGGACGCACTTCCTTGCGTGCGAAGATGTAGCTGGTGGGTCCCAGCAGTCAGGGGGGCAAATCGTTTTTTTCCGGACGCACTTCCTTGCATGCGAAGATGTAGCTGGTGGGTCCCAGCAGTCAGGGGGAAACGTTTTTTCGCGAAATACGGTGGCCCGTCCGAGGAGTCCCCGCTGTAAGGTGGAGGAATAATTATTCTACGCGTAATAAGGAGGCACTTCCTTGCTGCGGCCGTGGACCCAGCTGTCAGCCTCTCCATGTACAGTCCACGTCCGATGGAAGCCATTCCTTGACCACGTTGACCACGCCGCGCCGAGAGCACCAGGGCGGTGGACGATGGCGAGGCCTAGGAAGGGGACGACGCGGAGCCGGGGAAGACGCGGCAGTGGATAGAGGAGTATGAGGGTTCACTCATTCGGCTGCGGTGTGAGGCTGCCGTCGCCGCAGAATAACAGGGGGTGTGGGTGCGTAGAGGGATGGCCTGGCCAGCGGTGGGAGTAGTAGGGGCGGTGAGGCCTCCGCGGCATCACAGCCGGCCACGGGCGGCAGTAGCAAGCGGCACGACCGGCGCTGCTTTGGGCGGCTGGAGCAAGAAGACCAGAGGTTGAAGAAGCACTACGGCCGTTGGATGGACATTGTATGGTCACTGGAGCTAGAATTGTTCATATATTGACTAGAGTTGACAAAGGCCTCCGTCTCAGTCAACTTAGTAGGCCCACAAGGCAGCCTCCCAACAAGGTGGGTCCCAGCTAGCAGGGGGTATTCTTTTTTGTGCGTAATAAGGAGGCACTTCCGGTGGGTCCGAGCTGACAGTGGGGGGAATGTTCTTTTCACGAAATACGGTGGCCCGTCCTGTGGGTCCCAGCAGTCAGGGGGAAACGTTATTTTTTTCGTGAAATACTGGTGGCCCGTCCGGTGGGACCCTGCTGTCAGGTGGAGGAATAATTATTTTCCGCGTAATAAGGAGGCACTTCCTTGCGGCTGCCGTGGACCCAGCTGTCAGCCTCTCCACGTACAGTACTCTTCCGATGGAAGTCGGTCGTTGACCACATTGACCACGCCGCGCCGAGTGCACTACGGCGGTGGACGACGGCGAGGCCTAGGAAGGGGATGACGCGGAGCCGGGGAAGACGCGGCAGTGGAAGCCCGCGCGGAGAGGAGTACGAGGGTTCACCGGTTCGGCTGCGGTGTGAGGCTGCCGTCGCCGCAGAATAACAGGGGGTGTGGGTGAGTAGAGAGATGCCCTGGCCAGCGGTGGGAGTAGTAGGGGGCGCTGAGGCCTGTGCGGCAGCACAGCCGGCCACGGGAGGCGGGAGTAGGCGGTCCCGCCGGCGCTGCTTTGGCGGCTGGAGCAAGAAGATCAGAGATTGAAGAAACACGACGGCCATTGGATTGACATCCAACGGTTACGTCTGCTAGAATCGTTTGTTGACGTATATAATAACTAAAAAAAATCTTGCATACGCGTCAACTAAACAGGCCCACAAGTCAGACCACTCCCTTTTTTTTTAATAATTTATATGTAGCTCATGGCAACTTATGATGCAATTTATTGCAGTCGTTTTTTTTTGTTGGCCAGGGCCAATTTCGCATATTTTTGTGGGTTCCAAACTATTTTTAATACCGAAATGTCGAGCCAGATTTAAAGTACTTTGAAGATATATTTAAATTAGGTTAATGCCCGGTGAAATAGGAATCTGAAAATGTGAAAAAATTCAGAAATTATAAAGTAATTGCCAATTTGTCATCTGTTTTTATATTTACAACCCATTTCATATTACTTTGAAGATTTGCAGGCGTCTTGAAAGAGTTGCAGCCCATTAGGGCGCAGAAAAATAAGTAGGACTGGACTGGGTATTCTTCAGAAAAAATAAACTAGGCTCATTTTCACAAAGAAAAAATAGCTGGGCTGGTCACATGGTGAACATAAAATATAAGCCTGGGCTAGACGGGCCACATCCCAGTTCAAACCCTGCTCCGTCTCAACAATACCAAACCCTGGTCCGTCCCAGGTGTTAGCCGATCTTGTGCTGTTCTCTTGTCTATTGACTATATACGCTCACAATGTCGTGGGTCCCAGATGTCAGGAAAACACTAGGAGGAAGCATTTTATTTTTCCATACGCTGACGTGGTGGGCTCCTACTGTCATCCTCTCCACGTACTTCTACCGATTCCTGTTGTTTGTTGACCATGTTGACAACGCGAGAGGGCGGCACCGCGGCGAGCGCACCAAAGCGCGCAGAGGAGGTCGGCGTTAACGATTTAGGAGACGGTGGGGCGGCGATGCGTGCGCTGAGGCGCAGCCAGCCGTGGGAGGCGGAAGCAGGCGGCCCCGCCGGCGCTGGTTTGGTTTTGGCGGCTGGAGGAAGACAGGACTGAAGAAACACGACAGACTGTAAAAGCAGCAAGAGTACTTAACAACCTTAACTGAAACCAGCAGGGGCACTTAACAACCAAAGCTGAAAGCAGTATGAGTACTTATATAGGTTCAACTGTATAAAGCACGCCTCGAACAGTGCTACTTTGCCTACAGTTAACCAAGAGTGAGGCCGCCAAGCCCCAGGACAAGGCCCAGGCGCCAGCCCGCGCATCCACATCCTTCTGAAAGCGGCTTCATCTCGCAACGTGGTCAATAAACAGGATATTCGCTTTAGAGCCATGGAAAAGCATGAACATAATCTTCTGTCCTATTCTCCAAGACGGACGGGCCTTCATTATTTGAGACCACCCATGAATAAGTATCTTTTCACCTCCAAGGGGAATTGAGTAGGTCGACATAAACATCATGTTGTGACCAAGCGCAAGTCTGACCCGACCATGGTCAGGCATCTGTATAGGAAAAATAGAACTCGGCAGTTCCTGTTTCAAGAAGATCACAGCTGTAAAATTGTGTATAAGCAATAGTTTATGAACAACATATATAACAGAAAACAGCTCGTACCATAAGTTTCTCCACACAGTTGGACCTGTTCAACGAGTGCAGCAGTGGCACACATATCCCACGTGGCCTTCCACCATTGAAACGCCCCACAAGGACCTCAAGACGATCAATAAAGTGTAGGAACTTGTGGATGTCGATCCAGTCAACTTCAGTGCCATTAGTAACAGCCGAGTTATTACAGAGTAACAAACGGGCAGACTGCTTAACTCTAAAAAAACCTACACGTGCCACCAATTAGTTAGAAGTAGCATCTTCGTGAGAGATTCGTTGCTACTTCTAAAGTTAAATTGTGATTAGTTAGACAGAATAGGTGGATTAAGAAGTAATCGAGGCAACAAGCAAGAACCAGATACAAAACTAACATGGATGAACAATTGGAACGACATCGGGGTGGAAGATCGCAGTGAAGATGAGACCAGGTTCTACTATTTCCATCAACATTCGTGCGCCAACTTTCAGTCCGTAACACTTGAGAAAGTTTATCCAAGTTCGGCCATAAAAAAAGCAGCGATCTTCTTGGTTCATGAACCCAACTCGGAACTTATATCCATGGCTTGTCTTCACTGTTACCATTAAACTAGTGTATTCAGTTATGGCAAGGCCGAGCATCTTGAGTACATGTGTTCTGGCAGAGCAAATAATACACTGCAGGAAAAATAATATGAGAACACAGCATGTTCAAAAAAACCCCACCCTCACGGATAGAAAAGAGGATTCTAGGAACATACTGTGCGTGTTTCAAAATGCTGTGTTAGGATGAGAAGGAACAAGTGTGGCGTCTCGCCGAGGGCGCAGAAACCTGTAGGGTACTCGCACTTTGGGAACTGCAAATGAAACACACTAGATTCAGTAGGAAGAAAAATGCATGAACGGCGGCGGCTGCCATCCTAGGATTACCTGCGACCAAGGGACTTGGATTTATCGGGGATGGATGAAGAATTCGTACCTGGTTCTCCATGAGAAAACCCTATGCAATCGCCGAGACGGGGTTTTCTCTGAACAAGCAGACGAGGGAGAAGGGGATTCGGGCCCAGTGAAATTTTGCCGCTTCGTCCGTCCAGCTTACTGCTAAAGCTGGAAAGGGGGGGTTGTGATTTGACGGCTCATTGGGTATTACTGCGGCACTACGACCGGGGTGTGTCTACCGTGAAGTTGTGCACTCTAATTTGTGCATATGGCACGTGGACCCCGTTGCCGGTTGCCCCACATATCAGAGAAAGGAAGCAGAAAGACAGGCGTAACTAGTTACACATAAATATATATTTTGACAGAGAGATATTCCCTCTGTAAAGAAATATACAAATCTTTTATATCACAGGCTCACCTTGCCAAGAAATATACTCCCTCTGCAACACACGAGCATTATGGGGGTTCAGCTTTTTTTATGGGGGTTCAACTGAGAATATAATACTCAGATAGGCTCATGGTTCTGGACTTTTGGCCGCTGGCCGACCCTGCATGTTTGGGGGCCCATGTGTTCTACCTCAGCGCTTTTCATATTGCAAGCGATCGGTACGGCACTGGTTTTAGATGCTATCACAAGGCGAATACACAAAATTGAATAAAGCACGGCAGCTGTTGGAATGAAATCGAACGACAGTTCCTAACCAGCAATCAGAGTTGCAATTCTATCAACGATATACCATGTGATAAATAATACTGTCGTACTACGTATACACACAGGACACTTTTATCGCCATGCCAGATTATTACATCAAAATCCCTCGGAGGATAGATCAGTTCGGCAGTTGCGTGCTGCTACTGAAGAATTTCAAAGTTGATTTGGACCTGCTCTCCTTGCCGAGAAAGTTCAATTTTGACATCATTCCCTACCGCAAGATATGATTTAGATTTGAACCTTGACCATCCTTTAGCATCAATCATCATGCGACCATCCTTTGTACTTACGGTATATTGAGCAGGTTCATTCACACCAAGGCTGCGCATGGTAAGAGAAACTTGGCCACGGTCGCCTGGATTGTTGAACGACTCCCTCGTTGCTCTAGGAATTCTCTAATTGCAAACAAGAAGACATACCCAAACAGTTAGATCAACACAGTGAATCTTGTGAAACAACATGGAAAGAAAAAAGAACGAAGCACTTGGGCGGCCAATGCTTACCAAGAAGGTGGACATGTCAGTTTTTGTAAGGACTTTGGTATATGAAGTGCGAACTGCAGCCCAGTCTGTTGCCGGTGCAACTGCACGGGCCGGAGCAGATGCAAGTGCAAGTGTTGGTGTAGGTGCCGAAGCCGCTGCTGCTGTCGGAGATGCTGCTCCTTGTAGAGCTAGTGCCGGTGTCGGAGCAGGTGCCGGTGTCGATGCCCGATCCTCCAGTAGATCAGACTGATCCGCTGACGCGATCGGTGCCCAATCCTCAGCTGGATCAGACTGAGCTGCTGCCGCTATCAGTGCTAGAGCAACTGCCGGTGCTCGATCTGTGCGAGACAAAGAAAGAAAACATGACATTAAATCAATAAGATTTAGACAGTAAATCAATAAGATTTACTTGATGTGACACGAGTGAATCCGTACCCGGAAATCACTATGTAGAAGTACTAAACAGAAGATTGATCGTCCAACTACACGTGGCATGCAGGGGCCCCGCCTACTCCCACAAGCAGGACAGTCCAAAGGTCATGACAAATCGTATGGACCGAACATCCATGGGACTGGAAATCCTAGTGGGTGCGATAAAAACCCTGCAATGCATATAGATATTGGAGTGTAACCAGAATTGATAAACCGTCCTCACAAAAAATATGATCTGGATACTTCAAAATATACAGACTGAATTGAGTGGACAGACATTAACATAGACATTAACATAGACCGTTCACACACCAAAAGCGGCAGTACTAATAAACAATACAGGGTTCACAAACACAAATCAAGTACTGAACAATAGTACTTACTACAGACAAGCAAAGTTGCACTAACTAAACTCTGCAGACTATTTCTTGCCACCGACCTACGGGATGAACCCCGCATAACTGACTAGCCCATGGACTTCGTGTGAGATGTCTACATGCACCATCACCATCTTGTCAACCTTGGAGAACCTAACAGAGTGGTCTTTCCACTCATAAACATGATGATGAAGACAGGCCGCATCAGATTTGTTGGGAAGCTTTACAAGAACCACACCCTTCGTAATCGAAGGCACAGCCTGGAAATTGTTGTGGTCATGTGCAGCCTCGAGAACACGCCTGACAACAATGCTACAGGAAAACACCAGTTCAGGACACGTGGCGACAAGGACACAGCAGCTGGATAGTTCAGCTGTAGAAATCATCATCAGGTCTTCCAGTTCACACAGCATGACTTTGAGAACTTCATCTCCACCGCGGACCTGGTTCTAATTCAAACAGAAACCATATTTTATTACTACCTCCGTTCAGAAATATAAGAAGATTTTCGATATTATACTCAATATATGACTACATATACGCACAGAAATGAGTGAACAAAGACACTAGAACATGTCTTCAAAGGCATGAGAGCAGAGGGATTACATGCAATATCCATAACACAAGTTACTGAGGCAAATATACCCTCTTAAAAGGTAGCATTGATGTTCATAAAGTACTCCCTCCGTCCCAAAATTCTTGTCTTAGATTTGTCTAGATACGGATGTATCAAGTCACATTTTAGTTTTAGGTACATCCGTATCTAGACAAATCTAAGACAAGAAATTTGGGACAGAGGGAGTAGTTGAAAGTAATCTATAAGAAATCAGTGTCAACCTCTCGCATGTTTTGGTCAAAAGAGGAATTTAGAACCGTCATTTGGCACACTAAAATCACATGCAAGATCACCTAGAAAGTTGTACTACCAGTACTAGTGCTGCGTGTTAGATGAAAAAACACGATCAAGATCGAGAAAAAGATCGTCAACAAGAGACATTACCTGGACTTGCTTAATGAGGGATCCCGGAGAGGGGGGCTTGGACAGGGCGATGGCTTTGAGCTTGTATGCGGTAGTCTCGGTGGGGTGCTTGCACTTCTTCGTACCATGAGCCTCGACGGTTTTGGCCAGAGCCATGGACATCACGTCGGCTGGTGCTCCGGCGTCCATCCAAGAGAGGAAGCTGAGAGAGAAGAGTGAAAGGAGGAACGAGATGAGGGAGAAGCGAAGCGAGTGGGGGTTTTCTTCAAGAGAGGAAGCTGAGAGAGAAGAGTGAAATGATGGTTGCTTCGTCCGTTCAACTTACTGCTGGAAAGGAGGGGGTTTTTTGATTTGACGGCTCGTTGGGCATTACTGCGGTGGTTCGATCGGGGTAGTCTACCGTCACTCTACTACGGAGTAATTTAGTGCATGGCTGGTGGACCCAGGTGCTAGCTATCCCACACGTCGGCTAAAGTGAGTAATTTAGTGCATGGCTGGAGGAGGATCCGCACGGTAGAGTGTGTCCACTGTTTTTCTGAAGAAGAAAATGATTACAGCAAGCGTTTCCACTCTTACGACGGAGGAGTGCGAAACACGGCAGCCACTTGAACATACACAGTGCTCCTACTACTAGGCATGTGCAGTGGTTCATACATCAGTACTACACAATCTTGTTGCTAGTGTAGTAAGATATGACGATAACAAATGATGTTGTGCGCATGTCAACTACTCCTATATGTAACATAGTACCGCTTTTTTGACCGTCCGGTCGAGAATGAATGGTGAGATCAATGTTAACAGAACTAGGTCCACAGCGCACGGAGAGTACGGTGCTACAGTACTCCACGAAACATGAACCATATGAAGCACGCATAGTGTTAGCCAGGGTGTATGAAGGGTGCACGGGATGGGAGCAAAAGTTCCCTTCTCGACCCACTTTTGGGTGTTTCGCAGAGTCCATGAAGGGTGCATGAGTCCACACTAGTAGGTTGACAAAAATAAACGAAGAGGAAACAACTATATTGAGATGAGAATGCAACCAAACACACCCACACGCTTTATGCTACAGTGACTGATCTGCACCGTCTGAGTTTGATCCAACGGTCATGTTGCGCCGAGACATGGACATGCCCATGCAGAGGGCGCCTAAACACCACCGAAGTCCCTCTGCTTCTCCAGGAGCATGACGTTGGTGATGTAGGGTGCCACCGCCCGCAGAGCCCGCTCCTGGTCGACGGGAGCCAGCTCGTCAAAGACGGCGTCCAATGGCACGAATGGATTCCGGTGACGGAGCCCTGAAAGGATGCGCCCCACAACGGCAACGGCAGCCCGCAACCCCTCCTTGTCCAGCTCAGCCCCCACCATCGCGCGGAGACGGCTCAGCTCCTCGGAGATATAGGTGAAGAAGGAGACCAGGTCAAGAAGCCGCAGCTCGTTGAAGTCGACCGGGTGGTCGAACGGGTTTAGCCCGACGGCCAACATCGTCGCGCTGGCACGACGGTAGGCATCGCGCAGCCGCAACACGTTTGTGGCAACTTGGTTCACCAAGTGGCTGAGGCGATCCTGGACCTCGTCACGATCGGCCCGCTCGCGCTCCAGCCGGCTCCCCTGACGGCCTATCGTATCTCCCGCTTTCTGCAGCAATGCCGCCGACGCCTTGAGCATCTTTGTGGTGGACGCCTGCCGCTTTTGAAGCTCCGTGAACTCCTGCACATAACGGAGGAGCATGGAACTCCTCTCCTCCTTGAGCTCACGGAGCTCCACGTCCTTGGCCCTGAGCTCCGCATCCTTGGCATGGAGCTTCTGTGTCAGGCGCCTCACCTTGGACTCCGTGATCTGCTGTGCCGCCATGGCACCAGGTAGAAGCAATGGGGAGAGGAAGCAAAGGGGGCGAAACAGCTGAAAGGCAATGCAATCTACGTTAAGGCGGAGGGAGCGGGGAATCTTTTGGCTTTCACCACGGTAAAACACCAGTCGACGACTTCTCACAACAGGGAGCAGTGGGTTTTTACAGGCGGAGTCATCGTGACTAATTGCTGCCGCGCCTGCTCCTGTCAATCAAAAAATTAAAAATCCTGCCGCGCCTGCTCCCGTCAATCAAAAAATTAAAAATCCTGCCGCACCCAAACACCAGAGCAACGCCGCGGTGGATATTTAAATTTACCTGCCGGCAAGTAGATAAAAAAAGGGGTGAAAAAACAAATGTGGCGGCGGCCTAGCTAATCGGTCGAACTAGCCCAACTAGCTAGCCACCGTGCTCCACTGATGTACTCGGCAGGAAAGGTGGTCTTTTGTGATTTGACGACTCATTTACTTGCTTCGGCGGTACGACCGAGGAGGACCCACAAAACGCGCGATAGGGCGTCCCACGTCAGGAAGAATATATGCGTGCACCACCCGGGAGGACCCCGATACCGCGCGGTAGGGTGTGCTACGTCTCGGCACGGAGGAAAAATTTGCGTGTAAAAATATACTGTATCAGACATAGTACCTATGGTTCGACCTCGGGACACAGCCAGTCGGTCGAAAACACCCCACTAGCCACACAGCTTCATCATGCAAACGTGGCACGGAGGATAGATGTGGTTAGCTCCGTCTCGACCAGCCACAACGTCTCTTGTTCTAGGCGATTCTTCTATTTTCCAAGCTTTTTATTAGTTGTAATAACACCACGGCAAGCTAGCGCCGCTCTTCGTGTGTGCCCGTGCAAAGGTTAGATGATGGAGAGAAGAGAGATTGAGATCGCAGACCTGGGACCCACCAGTAAGAGAGACAACGGTCATGCACGTGTTGACGAGGCACTCCCTCTACTCTACTCAACGCAAGTATTGTATAAAATCAAGTTATGGGACAAAGCCAACAACCGTTCGTTTTTTCAGGCTATCGACTTACGCTTTGTAGTCCAGGTTGCCAGTTCGAATCTCGTCTTTCAGATTTGTTAGTTTTAGGTCCAAATTTGATTAATGACAAGTGGGACCCCCGTGTGTTGTTCCGATATTTCAGTGTAGGATGGTTTTTTCGAACAAACACTTTGCGCGGTTAGACAAGTAACGGCACGAGTTACACGTATTTTGCAAGTTTACGAACAAAAATGACAGCGGCATAGAATATCACATCCACCCCGCAGCTTAGATACTATGGTGATACGAGTTTTTACACCGTTGGAAGTGAGATCCAATGGCTTGGGAGTAGTCTTTGTAATTATGCGCAATTTCCAAACTCTCCAAAGGTTTTTTTGCAAATAAAACATTCAGGCCTCGTGTGTGCCGCTGCATCTTCGATCCAACGGCTCCCCGTTGCTCATATTAGGTGCTCCCCGTAGCTTAATTACCCGCTACGGTGATATGAGCATCTAGGTCGTATGATCAGTGATCAGATGGCACATGCGTAGTACTTGTACTTTCTGCGCATTTCCCAAACTCTATCAGCCGTATATTGCAAAAACATTCAAACCTCCTACTGTGGGCCGTTAGATCTCAGTGAACTCGTATCACCATAGAATCTACGGTGCGGGAGCACCTCATATTCTCCCGTGCGAGAAAACATAAGGTGCTATCGCAGCTTGGATGCTACGGTGATACGAGCTTGGAGGTCGTTTGATCTGAGATCCAATGGCATCTGAGCAGTCTTTGTGCTTGTAAGCAGTGGCCGAACTCTTTTGGGGCTTTTCTGCAAAAAACCATTCGAACCACCGAGGAGGTGTTGGGTCACAAATCCAACGCCTCCGAAGAGCTTGTATCACCAAAGCATCTAAGGTGTGGTAGCACATGATATTCTTACATACAGGAGAATATGATGTCCTCCTTCATCTTAGATGCTACGGTGATACGAGCTTCGAGGTCGTTGGATATGGGATCAAAGGGCATCTAAGTAGTTTTTGTACAAATTGTGTGCAATTCTCAAACTCATCAAGGTTTCCTGCAAAAATATTAAGACACATCATGTGAGCTGCTATATCTCAGATCTACAAGCTCCAAGCAACTCGTATCGGCATATAGCATCTAAGGTATGGGGGCACATGATATTCTCCCGGGGAGGAGGGGTGGGGGTGCACAACCAATCGGTGGTTGGGAGGGTGGGGACAAATATAATCTAAACAACCCTAAACAGAGCTCCACAATTTTATCTAAGGTCGAGGGGTTGACCCCCGACAATCATAGCTCCGCCTAAACACAACATTTGCATGTACTGTAGTACTAGACTTAATATTCATGTTTCAGTTTCATGTTCATTTTAAATATTGAACTGAGGACCATGGATGTCTTACATTTTACTCCCTTCGTTCCTAAATATTAGTCTTTTTAGAGGTTTCAAATGGACTGGCACATACGGATGTATATAGACATATTTTAGAGTCTAGATTCACTCATTTTGCTCCGTATGTAGTCACTTGTTGAACTCTCTAAAAGACTAATATTTAGGAATAGAAGGAGTATTTTTGAATTCGTGTCATACATGCATGGTTTGGAAAAATAGATGCACTATACTTATTGGATTGTTGTTGTGTTCGTGCGTGTGTGTCTCTGTGTGTGTGTGTGGTCATATGCTTGATACATACAAAGTTTTCTCACCTCCATATTGTTCATCTTTTAAATTTGAATTTGCATTGGAAAACTTACTAGGGATACCATGAAATGTGAAATCCACGTTGAGATCACTATATCACAAACTCACTCTAATTCAACAACTCGTCATAAATCAATTACCACGTTGAGATTAGTATTTGCAAGGAAAATACGGGTATTGTAATACACATAGATTCGTTCGGCAATTTAAAAGGTTCCTTTCGTATTCTCGAATGGTAGGACCCAACGGCGTACCAGCCAGACCTTGGCTCGTGTTGATCCTAAAAAAAAAACCGGGCTCGTGTCCTTCGGTGGCGTGCGTGGTACGCACATTAGGCAACCCCAACCAGTCGAGCCTCAGCGTTTCAAGTCGAAATATCTGGCGGCCAGAATTCCAGCCCTAGGAAATTCCCCTCATGTCCCCGGTCCATAATGACTACCGATGAACAACGGAGGGATGCTTTAGTAACTAGACAACGTTACCTACCGTGCCGAGCACGGTTCAATTCCCTCGGTCGCCGCTCGTCAAGGTCACCCGTCAACTGCATTGCCTAGTACTACTACTACTACACCAGGATGAGCACAGAATTGAGCCCGTTTGTTCGTGCCTAGTACTTGAGTTAATATATCAGGCAATGCACTGGTACGGAGGGATTATCCTTTTACTCTGCATATATAACTTGTCTGAAGTCTAACTAAGCAAAATGTTTGACCAAATCCTTTCTTAAGAAATACAACAGGACAGATGTACGGCTTGAAAATTTATTGCATGATGCAGGTTATGATATTGTTTCGAATCCTGGATCTTAAATTTCAGAAAATCCAAAAGTGAGCATAAATTCTTGAAACTGAGCATGGTCACGTGATATGGCACAAATATTACTTCGTAAGTTTTTTCTTCAATTTGAGACAAGCTGCTTATGACAAGTTGCACAAATGAAGAGCCAAGGTATTTTGGAACAAAGACCTGTCACGTTAAGGCGAACGCTTTCACTATTGAAACCGTGGGCGTTTACGTGCCGCCACGAGTCCCCGCTTCTCATCGGCAGGTGCCGTCCGAGCAAGCGTGTGAGTCGACGGGAGGCGTGCGAGCAGACCGCTGCGCCGGCTGTCAGGGAGGCGTGCGAGCAGACCGCTGTGCAGGCTCACCGGGAGGCGAGCCCTTTGACCAGGCTCCGCCGCCCACCGTCGTCCCAACTGCTCCCACTTTTAATGTCGCCGGCGCCGCAGTTTAAAATCAACCCCGCACTACCCGGTATCGCTACAATCTCTCTCTTCCTCTCCGATTCTCCTGTCGTCTACCTCCAACTAGCCTGACCTAAACGTACGCCATGCCGCATCACGATGGTCTGCCCTTAGTGTTCCAGTTTCCTGAGGAAGACACCCAGCCGGAGTCTCAAGAACATAAGGCGCTTTGGGACGAGCTTGAACTGGCCTTGCGGGAAGACGCCGCGCCTGTCCCCGCTCCCGTTCCGGCTCCCGTCGCCCCGACTGCGCCAGCGCCCATCCCCGTGGCATTGATGGGCTGGGAGCCGCACATTGTCGCCGAGCTTGATCCCACGGGGTTCCACGAGGTCCCCGCCGACTTTCACGCGCCCGTGCACCTGCCAGCGCATGCGCCTGCGCGTGCACTGACGCGCACGCCCGTGCCGGTGCCCTGCACTGACGTGCGCGCCCGTGCCGGTGCCCGTGCACACGAATGTCTCCACCGCGCCGTTGACAGCGCCTGTCCCCGCGCGGGTGCCAGTGCCCCCCTCAGCGGCATGGATGGCCGCCGTCGACCGCTTCCTTGCACCAACGCCAGTCGCCTCCTCCCGCCAGTTGACTCGCTCCGAAGTCCAGAACATTTTGGCCTTCCTTGAAGCTAGGCCAACGTCCAGGAGTACGCCAACAACGGCGCAAGACGCCGCCGTCGCCGTCGGTCAGTGGCCCGACGACACACAGAGCACGGCAGAGGAGCCGCTTCCCACCGCGAGACGCCCCCGCCGCCGCCGCGTAATCTAAATTTGCCATGAAAAACGTTCGGATTGCCATGCTTAAAATCCGAACGTTTATCATTTCCGTTTATTTTATATCGATCGTCGTATAATTTAAAGTCGGAGTCAGACTGAACGAAATGTATGGTTTGATCGATTGAATGTTCTGCTAGAGCCGTATCAAATTAAATATAAAACATCATCAAGCCACATGTATTCCTTGTCATCCAACGACCTAGACTGCTTCAATGTCGAGCGCTCAACACGTTTAGCGTGCAGTTAATTTCATGCCAAAAATAGTGCTAATCACATGACAACACGCAAATAATATCCTAGTAGTTAATATCCGCATGCACTTAATATACTTCCAAATTAACGTGCATTGCACGTACACACTGACTAGTGCTGCTAGTACGTGAAACTGGTGCCGTGACTTGTGAACGCGTCCAGATATGGTCAACGGCAACATCGCCCGCGAGTTCTTCCTGTTTGCCCGTGCGTCTAAACGCAGAAGGGGAGGAGAGAGAGAGCACACATGGAACCCACCAGTAAGTGAAGGCGAATAGTACTAAAAATAATATTACATGTTATCCATTAATTAGGCTGTGGTAATATAAAAACATTATGTGAACAAAGGGGGTACAACAAACATTGCTGTTCTACGTATGTTGCCTATTGACGTGCGGCTTGAAGGCCCGGTCGCATGTTCGATCCTCGTCCTTTATTTTTTAATTTGTATATGGGTCCAAATTTGTTTCATGACATGTGGGCCCCTCGGTGTGTAGTTTGTAGCACTTTAATTTGTGGGTCGAAATTTGTTCCATTCCAAGTGGACTATCGGTGTGTAGTTTTGTAGCTTATTTATAATAATTAAAGAGAACAACATAGTTTTTTCAATAATACCATGGTGCGACGTTGAAGGCGAGAAAGGACGTGCGAGAGAGCGATGACCGAGCCAGAGGGAAATCAACTAGGGGAGTTGCGTGGGTTGCAACGGTGTTTGGAGTAGTTGTGGGCCGAATGCTACGAAAATATAATCTAAACCGACCGGAATAAATGCCTACACAAATTAATCCAAGGTTGGAGTGCCCCTCGCAATGTAAATAGCTCCGGCTTTGCGAGGGATGGAGAGGTAGTAGCTTCAATGTGTGGAAGATACGGTGTGAGAAAGCGAGGTCAATCGAGAGACATATAGATAGAGAGACAAAGTGAGTGTGGTCCGACATTCATTGAACAAATATATATGCTCTGGAGAGATATTGTCCGATTGAGCTTTTGGCAAGGGTGAGGGCTGTAAGATAGAGCTTGAGAGATGATCCAGTCACAGACGTGTAGATATATTTTGTGCGTGGGAGGAAGCAAGGTCAACCGATCACATAGGGTCGCTGTGCGATCGAAATAGTGAGACGGGTTGGAGAGAGTGACCTAGATAGACAATGTGCGTGAGAGAGTATACAATGTGAATAGGTCGAATTGGGCTCAAACATGGTGGTATATCGTTTTTGTCCGAGAAAGAGCGAGGTCCATCAAGACATACGGAGAGAGAGAGAGAGAGAGAGAGAGAGAGAGAGAGAGAGAGAGAGATTGAGTGAGCGTGGCCCACCATGAGGCCGAAAGAGTGGCAGCGGCTTGGATGGACTGACCTAGATAGACAATCTGCGTGAGAGAGTATAGAGTGTGTCGATCGAGGCCCGAACAGGGAGATATATCATTTGTGTGTGAAAGAAATCGAGGTTAAATGAGACTCAGATAAAGAGAGCGAGATTGAGTGATTGTGGCCCGCCGTGCGGAAGAAAGAGTGAGACAGTCTTGAGGGAGTGACCTAGATATACAACATGCGTGCGTGCGCACGAGAGGTTGGGGGGGCTAGATAGGCAATGCATGTATTTAGCACGAGAGGGTGAGAGGGAGAGGGGGGAGAGAGAGAGAGCTCGGCATGGGGTGCAATGGCGGGTGTGTGAGGTAAATACATTTGGTAACAGAGTGGAAAAAGGGGTTGTGTAGTTGAGAGACTTAGAGATCGAAACATGGAGAGAAAGAATGAACGTGTGTTGGAAACCGATAGCTTCCTAAGGTGGTTAGAAGAGGAAGATTGACCGATACAGGAAGTATGTAGCGTTTGTGCGGGGGGGGGGGGGGCTAAAAACAACATTTGAATGTACATAGTACGAGACTTAATATCGATGTTTCAATTCGGTGTACATTGTAAGATTTGAACCGAGGACCATGCATACGGGTAATTATTTCGAATTCGTGCCATACTAAGTTTCGAAAAGTTGACATTGACTCAATTTGTTGTGCTTTTTGTAGGTCATATGTTTGAATCCATCCAAAAGTTTTCTCACTACCATGGTGTTCATCATATACATATGAATTTGTATTAAAAAAGTAGCGTGGATACAGTGAAATGCGAAATCCACGTTAGAATTGGAGATCGCTACGTGACACACACTCTAATTCAAATAACTAATTATGTGACACACACTCTAATCCACGTTAGCGTGGATACCGTTTCGATTTTTTTCAAATAACTCCTCATTAATTAATTTATAGTACTCCCTCTGTTCACTTTTATAAGACCTTGAAGGCATTTCAGACAATGTGCAGAACAGTTCATTTTAAGTTGTCTGAAACGACTTACAAAAGTGAACGGATGGAGTATCTCGTTTCGAATGACTAATTATTGCAAGGAAAACATGGGCATGGTAATACATACAGATTCGTTTGCAAATGAAAGAAGATTCGTTTGCATTCTCAAATGTAGGCGCACCAGGCAGACCAGGGTCGTGTCGGGGTGGACGCTGCTTCGGTGCCTTAAAGGCAACTGCCTTTGGGTCAATGACATGTGGGCCAGCCACCTGTTGGGCCCACATGTCATGGACACAAAGGCAGGTGCCTTAAGGCACCGAAGCATAGTCCTGTCGGGGTGGTCGCGTGTGTCGGACGGACACGTAGCACCCAGCCACCCACCCCCCTCCCCCCCAAAAAAAGGACGACGACAATATAAGTTCGCGCTTCCACGTTTCGGATTGAAATATCTGGCGGCCCCAATTCCAGCCCTGCAAAATCTCTCTTCTCCACCGTCCCCTTTCGCGCCCAGATTGCTCAAATCCCTAATTCGCCGCCAACCCTCGAATCGCCCCTCGTCTCGTCTCTTTCCCCACCGTTCCCCACCTCTGTGCCGGACGACGACGACGAAGACGACGGTCGCGCTTCACCACCGCACCGGACCTACCTCATCTACGCCCTCGTCCACCGCACCGGGTGGTCCACCGACAACGTCGTCCGCCGCAACCGACGTGCCTCACAGACACCGAATTCCACCGCATCAGGTGCGCTTCACCGATGTCGTTTCCCAGCTGACCGGGGCTACTTCACCGAGCACATCGTCGCACCTCCGCCCCCCCCAAGGCCGTTGGGGCTTCACCAACGGTCTCGTCCACCGCATCGTAGCACTCCGCTGCCACTCAAGATCTGCATCCGTGCGCAGCCAGCCAACGCCAGTGCATCACCCTCAACGGCTTTGAAGTGACCCGCACTCTAGCTAGGCGAGCATGCCCAAACGCCGGCCCGAACTAGGTATCCACACATCACTCCCTTGTGCACTGTTCTGACGATGTTTGGATATCCTTTCACTGCTCTCTTAGCTTACACGCCTATGGAACTCTGACTTTAACTCTTATTTCTTCTGGAGATATCATCTGAAACAAGCAAATCCAATTTTTAGCGAAGCATGACGGCGCTACGGGATCTGGTACACATCCTGCACACCCGTATAACCTTGTAAGTATCTGTCCTCCGGTACAACATCAAGGTCGATTCCTCTTATTTGATCAACCATTCACCGTGTCAAAAATGCAGAGGGGGATGCAAGGAGCACAAGGCCTGCACATCCAAGAAAGTGGTAACATGGACTTGTACATGGAACATCCCAAGCGCAAGCAGAGCTGTAGTGAGCCTGTAGAACGAGCTAGCGTAAGTCCCTGCATTTCATTTAATTCGTACTGGCATTTGTGTATGATTTGTGTGTAGTGGCTGATCCACGAATTCAAGTTACCAGGGGCGAACATTTAACTTAAAAAATACGAAGGCACTTGCACTCCGGAAATCAACATAACTTGAGAAATGTGAAGCTACATGCACTTTGAAAACCAGCTAATGATCCAAAGTAGTTCAGATTATAAACACTAAATGATGCAAGCACCAAAAAACACAAAATGCAACATGGTGTACAAGGACTACAAACATGGTCTGTACCTGCTTGAATTATTCGTTCTCTGGCTGAAAATATCGAAGTGTAATTGCACGTATAACCAGTGCGCAAACTGCATATCAATATATCTATCCTGCACAAGTATGCCAATAGTTTCAAACAACATATTAGAAAAGTATTTATGCTATGTTGTCATGATACGGGGACTTTCTGGTAGATGGCCTCAACGTTTCCTCCAGCTATGAAAATGCACTATAATTTGCTTGTCATCAATGCCTGCAAATCTCTGTCTCTCTCAACATAGTAGATAATCATTAGACACTAAATCCTTCAATGAGCTTGCAAAATGCTTGCATTAGATCCCTCATTAGACACTATATGTTCATCACCAGGAGCATGTAAAATGTTTGCATCAAATCCTTCATTAGCAGTCTGTTCATTAGACACTTCAGGCTCAAGAACAACATGAGCTTGTATGTTTGCACCGTAAACTTGATTAGATACATCAGATTCAGTCAGTTCAGTATTGATTGGGGGAGTTATAAAATAAGTAGAAATTGGTTTCATTTTCTCATAGATTCCCAACATACAAGCAGTTTTACAACACCGTCAGGTTTAACTATTGGCCAGAAATTGAAGAGTTGAATTAGATATAATCAGGGATGTGATGTACCTGCTCGTTGCGCATGCTACTCTTGCAAGTTGCGACTGTCCGTTTGCGCAAGCTCGATGCCATGCCCGTGCTGCCGCCGCTGCCTCCCACGCAGGCTACACCCAGGGTTGGATCTTCATCTTCTTGTCCTTCCGTTCGCTTGAAGCCCGGCGACCGCCCTCCAACGAGGGCGCGAGGAAGTGTTGTGTCGGTCTGTCAAGCGGCGGCTAGGTTAGGAGCGAACCAGACTGGAGGCTGGAGCGAATGAATTGGGATTTTTTCCTGCCGTCGATCGATATGGGTGGCGCTCGTTTGGGCTGCGAGCCTGCTATAGGGCCTGCCCTGCACTTATGTTATTGGCCCATCCAAATTGAAACATTTTTCTTCATTTTTTACATTGCCTGCTCGTGCGTTGGGACGAACAAAACTAGTGTGGGCCAACCTGGACGACTCAAAATAGGTGCACACTTTCCAGCCACCTGAGGCGGCCGCCCATACCAGCCCCTATGGTGGCGTCGCCCCTTTTTGCGTGTATGATTGGATAGTGAAAAATATTTCAGTGCCGCTTTTGATTTACCCACAGAATGGTTGAATTGCTTGTTTCTATGAACTGAGTTTGCCAATAATGTGAAGGATGCCAGTCTTTTCATCCTATTGTAGATTGCTTAGATCTCGATATGCGAGAAGTAATCGCATGAAATATACAGTACAAGCCAGTGTGATGTGTTTGGCTACAACTAGTCTGACTACACGTCCTCATATAACATATCAAGGACGCACCATCTTACCAGATTAACCATTCGACTTACCCATGCAGTGTGGGAAGAAAGAAGTATTGGGACTGCGTATCCAAGCAATTGATGCCATGGACTCCTTCGTACAACCTTTTAAGCGAAAAAGAAGTTGCAGTGTGCCTGTACAAAGAACTAGCGTAAGTTCAGTTACCTACTTCTCGGAATTTTAGTTAACCACTTATTGCAAAATTGTTCAATTACGTTGCTTGGCTTAATTTAGTTTGCTACTGATTACATAATAGCACAGCCTGTTAATCATATTGTAGACTGCGCCTATCTATGTGTTTGATACTTACTGTTAAGAATTACCTGTTTGCCTTAACTTAAATATCTACTTGTTTGTTTAACTGCTTTGCTGCTGCAACAGCGGTTTACAATGATATTAATAACTACTTTTCAGCATCCAATTGAAACTCTTTAATTCCTTGTTTGTTTAACTGGTTTGCTGTTATAACTCCGAGTTGAGATGTTTCGCTAACTTCAACTTTTCTGAATCCAATCGGAACTTTAATGGCAAAATAGGTTAGCCCAAGATCAAAGAGCGAGGTCCCCATGGATGTTGCATCATCCCACAGCAGTGGCACCGGCCCAATCGTGCATTATGAATTGCCAACTGCTAATGCTCTAGAGGCTAAACTAGTGGTAGAAAGAGATTCTGCTTCTGCACTTAGAGATGAAGTTGACATGTTGAGGAAGGAAACTGCACAATCACAAGCAGTACTCAAGACAACCATTAAATATTTGGTGGATTTTAAAATGAAGCAAGCAGAGATTGACCAGATTGTTAAGATCCTGAAGGAAAAAAGGAAATTAAATTCCTACTTGGTAAATCATAGGTGAAATGTTCTTTCCATAGTTGAATAACCTTTGTGTTGTCTATTCATGTAATCAATCAAACCATTTGTTTTAGAGATCATGTAATAATTGTTTTTGTTTTGTTTTTTGGTTTGTAATTTTATGTGAGCACAAGTCTGTATTAATTGATAAGACTCGGAGACATTTCATTTGGATTGCTGTGCCAGACCTACAAATATGCCAATCGGGCTGAATGTGCATTCAGCAATAGTAGTAGTATAGATGGACCATAAGTGGCACGCATCGGAAAGGGCCAAGATGCTGGCTAAAAAAAGGATGTTGTTGTAGCCAAAAAAAGTACAGCGGCATGGCTTATGTATGTTAGTTGATATTATTGATCCATATACTCTATAAGTGTTTATATGTCTGTTAGTTCTGTACATTCTTGGTTGATTGACTCGGTATTTGAATCTTGATACATCGCTTGTGTACATATCTAAATGGGAGTACACATTATGATGCGTGTGACATTTGAGTTGGACATGAAGTGTTCCAAATATTCGAATTCACCTTAAACTGGATTCTAGTTTCTGAATTTGCGTATCGGCATTTGTAAACCATATTCATATATGACAGTGGAATACATCTTTGTCGTCCTTTTGAAGATATATAAAAACACATAGAATGATTTATAAAGATTCATATAGAATACAAAATGGATTCGAATTTAGTTGCCAGGGTAAACGTGGATGCTTATTGTCCCAAAATTTGAAAGAAGCAGCAAAATGTCCACTCCCACGTCGGCTGCCCGAAGCCAAGTGTTTGGGAGATGGAAATTACTGTCTACCCATTACACGGACAATCCATCGGCCCGATTTCCACTGCTCTAAATAGGGGTAGGTTAGTAACTTCAATTAGACGTGACACGACCGCCTCTGAGCCCATTCCGACACGGTGGGCGTCAAACATGGGCGGCAAAACTCATTTCATTCAAGCTCGTCCGAAAGTCCTCTGTTTCTCCCTCCATTCCCCATTCATACACGGTGGGCGGCAAAACAAACTCTACTCGGCCAAAATCGATGTAGGCAAATATTTTCAATAGGGGCAGGTTTGTAACTTCACTCAGACGTGACACAACCGCCCTACCTATCAGCCCCGTTCATACACCATGGGCGCCAACCATGGGCGCCAACCAACCTCTCCTCGCCCAAAATCGCTCTGGGCAAATATTGGCGAGATGCGAGATTACCGTCCTATCCCCAACCGACGAGACGTCCAAATTTTAAATGGGGGCTAAGTTCGTAACTTTCCCATATTTCAGACAGGAGCGTCCCAAAAACATGGTTCCCCGTACCTCTCCCTCCATTTTCCCATTCATACACCGTCCGCGCTAGAACACCCCATCCCCACACCAGCCTCCGTCCGCCACCCCATCCATCGCCGCCGTCCTCCACCACATCCATCGCCACCGTCCTCCACCATGCCGGAGCGCCTACCAAGACCGCGTCATCCACTGCTAGAGATGGACGTTTCTCATCCACGGCGACGGACCAATAGCCTTGCATCGCGTCCTCTCGCTTCATCGGCGCCGTCGTCCTCTTTGCCGGGGCCGCTCACACGACCTTCTCTTCCACCGCAACGGGACTTATCCCCCGATGCACCCGTCTACCGTTGCAGATCTGCTTCAACTCCACCGACAGCCATCGCACCTCCGATGCCTACACGGCGCCGCAAGAGAGGTGGTACTTCATATCTCCTCAACTTTTTGATGTCAACCAGAAATTAGATCTTTGGTTACTCTACTTTCTTTTCAGCTCTTAGAATTTAGTTCTTAGTTCGAAGCAAACAATGGATGCTAAATATCGTTTCTCTGGTTTGCAGCTTCAAATCTGCCATGGCACAGCCATAATACGGTTTAATTGATCATGCTTAGGGTTTAATTGATCATGTTGGTCCCGTGGTGGTTTCTTTAATAGAAATCGGAGGGGAAACCCTCTTTTGCTAAAAAAATATATGCTTAGAGTTTCCCCCTTTTATGATCACTATACGATCAGAATACGTGCTTCGTGTCATAATAACACTGCTCCGCCCATCAAGCTAAACAAGCTTAGTTGTTCAAATACGAATCTGATATTATTAAAACAGAGTTGTTTAATTGGTCAGCTAAATGTTCCTAAATTAGTTTCGAAAATGCATGTTCGCCGCTCGGGTGTGTATCTCTACAGGGTGCCCACGGTGGGCCGGCCCACCCTGGGATTTTGGGTCGTCCCAGGCCCCGATTCCCCTCTGTTCTGTTGTGCGCTTCCGATCTCTACTCGCCCTGTAGGAGATATGCCCTAGAGGCAGTAATAACAGTTATTTTGTATCTCCAAAGTTTGTAATGAATATTTAGCTTCCATGCTATAACTGCAATGATTCTCGAGTCTGCAATATCCACGAGGCTCGGAGGGAAACTCATGTGCACGTGTGGTATACTAAACGGTAAAATGTATTCCTAGTCTTGCCTCTAAGACTGGTTCATGTATTGCATGATGATCCTGTTTTCCTGATCATGGGCATGTCTATGCTGGCAATTCTGAGGGCGCGATGTTGGTAGAACACTTGTGTTGAATCAACCCAAATTGATGTTATGCTATGAGATTCTTTTCGTCACAAGTTTATGGTTAATAACACAGAGATAGTTAATGTTTGCATAATTCCTTAGACCATGAGATTATCGAGTTCCTTCGTACTTGCTTCGTGAACTTTGGGGTTTGTTAAACGTCATCCGTAACTGGGTGGCTATTACGGCGGCTTACGGGTTCACGGAAAAGTATGGCAAGTAACGAGATAGCTCAAGATTGGGATTTGCTCCTCCGACGATGGAGAGATATTCTCGGGCCCTCTCGGTGTTATGGTATCCATAATCGTCTGGCCAGACACCTTGTGATTTGATCACTGGGATGCCGGAACACGGAAACGAGAAAAGAGAACAGAACCGGTAACGAGGTAACTTGCATGGTGGACAAATTGTTCGTCCACGGGGATGCAATAAATCTCACCTCGGGTGTTTGTGACATATCGTCAAGCAATAGGAATAGCTCACTACAACTGGAGGTTCACTCGAATATTCATTCGTGTGGGTATAGGGGTCAATATGGGTGTCCACGGCTCCGATGTTGATCATTGATCGGAAGGGGTTCCGGGTCATGTCTATACTTCACCGAACCTATAGGGTCACACGCTTAAGGGTCATCTATCTGCTGAATACTAGACAGGGAGTATGAGACAAAATCACCGAAAAAGTTTCAGACACCGGAAAGGTTTCGGACAGCGGAATCGTACCGCAGAGAGAGGTCATCGGATAAGTTTCGATGGCACCGAAAAGTTGTTTCGGGATATACCATTATGTCAGATTGGTTTCGGCAAATGCCTAATAATTCTTGGAGGGTGCCAGAATCATTCTGGAAGCTTTTTGGAATTTTCTGAGATAAAAAACGAAAATGTTCCGGAGCTGCCGAAGCCACTTCAGATGCGTTTCGCAGATGAAAATCACTAAAACCGGAATTGTTTCGGAATGCGTTGAAAATTATTTTAGTGGGTACTGGAAATGTTCTAAGCCCACATAAATATTTTCAGTTCAAATGGACGCTGAAAAATGTCGTCGTGAATAGTGAAAGTGCTTTTTGGGATATTTTTGGAGAGCCACCTTTTTGGACTTGGTCAAAGTTCTAGAAGGAAGTGGCTTACAAGGGAAGGAACCCCATTTGGGGGGGCCCCCTAGGGGTGGCCGGCCATGGGTGGTGGAGCTCCTTGCAGCTCCACATGGCATCCCATTTTGTCCTTAACACCCTCATGTGTGACCTAATGCATGGGGTTTTTTGGTAATTTGTGGAGGCACACTACCCCTTGGTTTTCCTATAAATAGAGGAGGTGAGGGCTGCCATCTCTTCATCCCTTGCTCTCATACACATGCCATGCATTATCTGGTTTCTTCTCTCCCTCCCACGAAAAGAGTTTCGTAGAGCCATAAGGCTGTCTGGGTTCCGGCAGGAACTAGTTCTGGACGGCGAAGCCCTGCCGGATAGATGACACCGTATGTGTGCAACCCCGTAGAGAGATTGTAGTTTCAATCTTTTGCCCGAGGGGCTGTTCGAGTGTCCTCCCGAAGGGCTGTCCGAGTCTCCGTCCGAGTTTCGAGGGTCCTCCCGAAGGGCTGTCCGCGACATCGTCCGGGGGACTGTCCGACCGCCTCCCGAAGAGCTGTCCGGAGAGGGAGTACATCCTCGCGGTTGGGAGGTTGTAAATTCTAGCTGCGGGGATCTACACCGACGATCTACACCGACTCTTCTTCCACTGCGCTTCGAGCCGGTACGGATCAGATCAAACCTTGTATGCAGTCTCCATAGTGGTCCTGGGCGTGCTCGCTATACCGAAAATTTTCGTTTTCTGTTGCATTCCCCTACACACCCCCAGCCACCTGCCTCGCTGGCGACTTGCCGTCCCCGGACGGCATGACTCTAGGAGGAGACGCGGGACTAACAGGAGGCCAGGAGCCGCTCGCCCAACAGCGTCACCGCTGCCCGGGCGCGCCGCCGTGCCTACCTTCCCAGTCCGTTCAGGGCTCAGGCGTGCAGCACCCACCAAGCCAACCCGATTGATCCTGAGATACGTCCTCAACACTCAGCAGCCACTCCTCATCACCCATTTTCTAATTGATTCATTACTCATTAGGCAGGACTGTCATTAGGGTTTGTTGTGTGCTCAGTGCTACCTACACTTAATGGTTCAGATGTATTTCGATAATCTTTAGTACCTCTAAAGTTCACAGGGTTTTCAAAATTCCGGCCCTCGGAACAGAAACTAGTCATTTTGGATTGTTGGTCGTAGTGACATTGACCCAGATTACTACTGCAATCCAGGTTTGTTGCCAATTTTACTTGTCTTTCTTACTCATTCGATATAATATCCAATTATTCACGTCGATTAGTTGCAAACAATAAGTGCTAGACAAACTTCTTCATTCAGATTTTGGACGGTCTCTTACTGCAGTTACAATTCTGCATACTTGTCCTAGTAAGCTCACAAGTAAATGATTGATTCACTACATCTATGCTTGCCTTGTCATATTTGTTGTCAATATTCTTTTAGGGTGGACCACCCTGTTTCTAAATACTGGAACCGTAGACATGAGTGAATAGTATTTCTCTATGTGATCTCTTCCATCATGTGTGGGTAACGAACACTGCATTGTATAGAAAGAAAGTGTCATTTCCAGCTTTTACATAGGTTTCGATCTTTTACATGGAATACAATCTGCCTACTTGCTTTGTGTCGCACTACCAACACTCCACCCTTGAAGCTAAACATTACGCCACTCATAGTTGCTTAGTTTATTTGTTCAAATACGAATTTCATATGATTCTAATGTTCCTACTTCAGTTTTGAAATGTGTGCCTGCCTGTTATAGAGACATAAGGGGTTTGTGTTTCTGTGTGTGGTCTGGTCAGCACGGTTGGGGAGGTGAACTTTGCATATGCTGGGGTTTATAGGGAGACACTCTCCAAGTTGAATCCACATGCATTCCATAGATAATCTGACTACTTTTTATGTTTTCATGAATCTCAGATTCTGAACAACATCATAATGATTATGAGCTTGCGCGCATGAAAAGAATAAAGCAGAACAATGCCATGGCTGTCAAACTTGGCATTAAGGGACTGAAATCAAGTGTGGATGCAATGCAATGCAAACGCTCTCCACCTACAGATTAATGCCCAGAATATGATCCTAACAGTGATTCTGAGCTAGAGGGAGACCTAAGTCAATGTAGCTCCCTAGTGGAGGAGTCAGAGGAAGATGCCCTATCTTATTCACCCATCAAGGTACTTGCTCTAACTTTCCAAGGTTACATTGCTCGCACATATCTTGCAACTGATGCTTTGCATTGCTTCTACTTTGTTGAACTTGCATTAGCTTAGTTTACACATCGTGTATGTGAATACGCCCTGCCTATCCATTTTCAGTACATATTCCATCTGTCATCATACAATATTTATCCATTCAAATGCTGTTCTTGTGTATCAGACGTTCAAAAGGAAGAGGGCGATTGCTGATCGTGGAGGAGCACAAGCAAAGTATTTGGAAAAGGTAGTGGCACCTGATAAATCAAATAGCCCATTAGGTGTAGTTGCAATATCACCTGACCCACAAAATACCCCAACTCTAGTAGACTCTAGCCCTACTACACTGGTCATTTCTGATGCCCCGACTCAGCAGACCCCAACTGCAGCAAACAGTATGATTATGCCAGTTGATATAGCACCAGCTGTACGACGCAAAACCCCCATTCCAGCAAAGAGTACACCAAATCCAGTTGCCAAATCCCTTTTCGAACCAGAGAGAGCCCCAATTGCAGCAAAAATAGGACCCCTGTTCCATTTCCTCCCAGTTTAGAAGACGAAGCTTATGTTGTTGTCAGGAACTTTGTGCGCATCTTTCCTTCATGGAAAGATTATACCGCAGACACAGAACAATTTCCAGTCTTCCTCCGCAACTTACGCGTAAGTAATGTACTAATGTTATTCATGGTCATTACTGCATATGTTTCTGCTAACAGAAGACACAAGATTTCATTCTTTTAAATAGGCGAGGAGCAAACTGGATTGTGATGACGAGCAAGGGTTGGTTGCGCTTTTCAAGCACTCGTTGATGAAGTATCGTTCCTACCTAAGGCAAGCGCACTTTGATGGCAAGCCTCTGAACGAAATTTCTGTAAAGTCTCCGGTGCTACATTTATCCGACGGTGACTGGAATAATCTTGTTACAGATTGGTCTCGGCTGCAGCGTAAGGTACCGTCTAAGATATCACATCACAATTTGAACTACATTTCTGCATTTGCCTTAATGTCTCACTTGTACGAAAACTGTTAGCAGAAGAACATTCGTTCTCAAGGGACCACAGAATCTCGCAACTATACTGCACACTACATTGCTCCTGTGAGTACCTCTTGCCCTGTATGACCATACTTACTTTCATAGCTGTTTGATTATGTAGCATCACTGCACATGTTAGCCTCGTAATCGTCCATTTGGTGGACATTATAAGATCTGTATGGACTCTTACGTAAATTTAGAATCAACCCAATGCTTTTGAAGAGGTTTAGCTCTGCAGTCCTCTTGTAAGGACTGAACATGGTCTATCACTGTACTTACATTAACAGCTACTCCCTCCGTCCCATAATATAAGAACGTTTTGTATAGTACACCAGTGTTCAAAACACTCTTGTATTATGGGAAGAGGGTTGGTTCATTTTGTAGCATTCTGCATCTTATCTCCGTCGCCCACCATTTACTAAAAAAGACCAGATCTATATTTAATCTTACCAACAAGTAGAATACACAGACAATGCCAGTGCAGAAGTGTAGCCCATTGCTCTTGTCAGTACATTTTTTCCTGTAACGCCTGTACTTCCAGGGATTGGTAGTTGATTATGTAGCATCAATCTGCATCTTATATTCATTATCCTCTATCCCTTCCAGTATTATCATATCTATAATTACTCTCTACAAAATGTAGAGTATAGGCAATGCTTATGAAGAAGATTATGTGCTGAAATTCTTGAGTTATCCTTCCCTTGACATGGAGAAGGGCATTATAAAGCCGGTGTTAACTGTTAATGTAAGTCAGTCCTTCTAAAGCCTTTATCCTCAACTGCTGTTTAATTTGCTCATACTCCCTATCGTTTACTGCTGTTTAGTTAGCTGTTTCTACCAAAATGCATGTTCGTAAGAACCGTAAGTTCTAAGTTTTACTTGTAAAACCAAATTCCTTATTCATACCATGCACATTACTTAATACTCCCTATATGTATGCTTGTTTTTGTGGATCTATAATCCAGTGTGTGGTGAAGCAGCCCAGGTTTGCACCTTGTCATCTCCTGTTTTATTTTACTGATGTGGCTGATGATATGAACAACATGCCATGCACATTATCCAAAATAGATACAATGATTTTCTTTGCCCTTCATCTATGCTTGTTATGTTGACATGGTAATCCAGTAGTGTGGTGCAGCTCCCCGCATTATGAACAATGCCAAATTATGCTATTGATATTTTGAACTTACTCTTTATTTTCTAATTTGAAATTGGATAGAATTGGCAGAACAGTTATCATCTTTGTTTATACACGTGCAAAATCTGTCATCTCTCTGCTTTGTTTCAGGGTGATATGCCTGATGGCATGCGCAAGTCTGCTGAAGGATGTGAGACAAACCCAACATATATTGCAGCAAAGAAGGCAAAACATCTTGAAGATAGCGAGACAACCCCAAAGTCTTGTCTTGATGCAGTGTTCAAGTTACTTGAGACTAACAGTCGGACAAGCTCACAGAATTCGTTGTCTGAATCAGTTCGACTTCTTCAGTCCCAACTTCTAGCAGAAAGGCATTCTGCAACTCAACTTCGACTTGAAGTCCTATCTCTAAGAAAGATTGCGGAGAACACCAATCAGAACCTCATCGCTAAACAGCTACACCTGGAAGCTATGACCGACATGCTAGGCCGGTCTCACAGCCTTGCTCAGCAGCTTGCGCAGCAGTTCCCCCGCAAGGCTAACCTTTCTTGAACTGTCTTGGAAGTGGTCTCGGTTCAGTATTATTTTGTTACGCTGCAATGGTGCCCAGTTTTTGTAATCTGCTTCTTCGTTGCGCTTTATGATCACTGGTGGCGAACTTCGATGCCCAGTGGATGTAATATACCTTAAATCCTTTATTGTATAGTGTAGGTTTATTCTTAGTTACTATGCCGTAATTTATTTATTGTATAGAGTAGGTTTGTTCTTAATTCCTACTAGTTACTGCCATCATTCGCTATCTGAAAAAAAATCAGATGTAGTCGACCGGACCGAAACATTCGACTCCAACGGGCCAGGTTTTTAGCGGGCCACAATTGGGCCGGCCTGCGTCTTTCTTGGGCCCGAATGATTGGGGCCATCACACATTGCGCCAGGCCCAAACTTACACCGGCCTATATTTTAGTTGGGCCTTCTATCGACCCAGCGCTTAGTTTGGCCCAGGTAGCGTTGGGCCATTAACAGGCTGAATATTGTACTGGCCTGTTACGGCCGAGATGAAACCACGGGCCTTTAGCAGGCCAAAATGCATGTTGGGCCTCAATTTTCACTAGTCGTCGACGGGCCTTCAGCAGGCCGAAATGTAGACCGGGCCGTTTTGGGCCCAGTTAGCTCACGGGCCGTTACCAGGCCGAAACATATCTCGGGCCTTAGTTGGCCTACTGATATCATGGGCCATTAAGAGGCTGAAAGCGTAGCACAGGCAACAACGGGCCGAATTACGCGACAGGCCTTTAACAGGCCCAAAGTCACATTGGGCTTAACTGTTGCCACCTTTAGCACGGGCCGTTAGTTGGCCCGATGTCCCGTCGGACCATATATGGCCCAGGGTCAGCACGGGCCATTCCCAGGCCGAAAGTCACACTGGGCTGAAATGGGCCCATGTCTACATCAGGCCTCTAATAGGCCGAAAGTCACTGGGCTGTAGTTGGGCCCAAATATTCGGCGAACAATTAACGGGCCAGATCTGGCTTCGGGCCGCAAATGGGCCCAAATATTAGGCGAACAATTAACGGGCCAGATCTGGCTTCGGGCCGTAAATGTGCCCAAATATTGGGCGAACAATTAACGGGCCAGATATGGTTTCGGGCCGTAAATGGGCCTTTATTAAGCAGGCCGTTATTGGGCTGGCCCACTAGTACCTGATTAAGTTCTACGGGCCTTTGACTGGGCCGGCCTTTTGACCTATATGGGCATCTGTTGGGCCCAGCCACGTGTCGACGTATCATAGGCATGTCTCCTCCAATGGACGGGCGATATCTGGCCCACTGACGAGCTGACAGGTGTTCCCTTCGGCCAATCAGAATTTTACACGTGGGAATTTCCCATTGGTCAGGGCTGTTAACGGGTTATCGGATCCAAAATCCGACCCGATAGCTTAACGACATTCCGTTACGGTGGATGCCACGTGTCGGTCACCCTTGACGAAAGCACTTCTGTGACGCGTGATTTATCGTCATGGAAGTGGACACTTCCGTGATGATAATTTTGGTAATGTCATGAAACACTTCTACGACAGCACAGGTATGACTATCTTGATTCTGTCATAAATTTGTCATGGATGTACATGCATGACAAAAAACGCGACCTACTGTGACAAACACGTATAATCACGAAAGTGTATTTTTTTGTAGTGTAATGATAATTAATATTCCTCTGATTATGAGCATGAATATGCTTTGTGAGTAGTTACGTTTGTTCCTGAGGACATGGGAGAAGTCTTGTTATAAGTAATCATGTGAATTTGGTGTTCGTTCGATATTTTTATGAGATGTATGTTGTCTCTGCTCTAGTGGTGTTATGTGAACGTCGACTGCATGACACTTCACCATGATTTTGGCCCAGGGGAAGGCAATGGGAAGTAATAAGTAGATGATGGGTTGTTGGAGTGACAGAAGGTTAAACCCTAGTTTATGCATTACTTCGTAAGGGGCTGATTTGGATCCATATGTTTCAGGCTATGGTTAGATTTATCTTAATTCTTCTATCGTAGTTGCGGATACTTGCGAGAGGGGTTAATCATAAGTGGGAGGCTTGTCCAAGGAAGGGCAGCACCCAAGCACCGGTCCACCCACATATCAAATTATCAAAGTAACGAACGCGAATCACATGAGCATGATGAAAACTAGCTTGACAGTAATTCCCATGTGTCCTCGGGAGCGCTTTGCATTATATAAGAGTTCGTCCAGGCTTGTCCTTTGCTACAAAACGGATTCGGCCACCTTGCTGCACCTTAGTTACTTTTGTTACTTGGTACCCGTTACAAATTATCTTATCACACAACTATCTGTAACCGATAATTTCAGTGCTTGCAGAGAATACCTTGCTGAAAACCGCTTGTCATTTCCTTCTACTCATCATCACCAAACAAAACAAAGCCACCTGTAATAGCTACCCACAGGCAGTTGGATTTCTGAAACTGCATGCAATAAATATTGGAGACGGTTTGTTCAATGAAACCGACTATATTCTCTAAGCAGCGCTGGCGCTTTCCCTCTAGAAACCGTTTGCGGGTGAAGAGTACCGCCAGGCACTGCATTTGCCTTCTATTTTGATCTGTTTGCAGGAACAACGTAGCTTTGGACACCCCTGAGGTGAAGGACCCCGAGGACAGGTATCTATACTTCTACTCCTATACTACACTATAGTATGCGAATAAGGGCATGTACAATGGTGCTATCTTAGGAGTAGGATAAATGATGAGGTGGAGGAGGGTTAACTCATAAGAAAAGGGTTGTCTTCTCTTATTTAATAGAAGACAAGAGATAATCTCTTAGCATAATAGTATGTCTCACCACATTTTTAGTAATACCTAGTTATTCAAGATAAGACTAAGAGATAACCCATTGTAGACATTTTTTTCATCTCTAAATTACATGAAAGACTTAAGATAAGACTATATTATCAACCATTGCACATGCCCTAACACCCATGTGGTGAAGTACCCAGAGGACCGGCTAGGCCTAGCGCTGCCCTGACTCCCGCATAGTCCGCCGCCCACATTTGTATTTTATTTAATCGATTCTTTATTTTCAGGGGAAACTATTCAATCGATTGTGATGGAAGTGACCCATAGTTGAGTATGCATGGGCCCATTGCTCATCCAGTGCATTCATGTGGGTATTGGTTTCTCTCTTGCTCCCAGCCTTCCAGTATTGTCCAGAAAATTATCTGTATATTCCACGGGAAAGTAGAAAATAAGTCCGATGCTACATGTCTATAGCCGTAAACACTTATTTAAAGTCATTTTGTTTTCCCACAAAAAATTCCTCTCCTGGGCCAAGATATGAATGTATTTTTACATTTATACTTGTTGATTTGTATTTTACGCAGTTCTTAATGCACTATGTGCTAACACAGCAACTAACCAGGAAAAAATGTACATTTCATGCAGTTCAAAAGTATGTATGTCACACATAGTTTTAAATTGCGGGCTATGCCTCTTAGTGGCTGAGCTCTTCAAAACGTTATAGCTCACAAGATTTATACGATTTAAAATTTTGTAAGATTTCAAATAGTGGGCTATGCCTCTTCGGGCAAGATTTATGCGATTAAATATTGTAATCTATACTTGTCTTTTGACCATTTTTGTATTTTGAATACCCATTTTATAAGAAATAAATAAATGTAAACTTCACTGTCTAGTATGTATTTTACTATCAGCGTCATATGTTTATCTTCATATAACGCATGGATGTGCTTTACCTTTTCCTGCTCCTAGGGGGACATGAAACCAAACATGGTGGTGGACACGTCCTTTTCTCTACTGATGGTGAAAATGGTCCTTAATGCAGGATGGATAGATAGATAGATGGATAGATAGATGGGGTCAAGATTAAACTATGCATATTGGAAATATATAATTTCATGTCTAGGTAGCATTTTGTTTAGCACAGGTAATGTTTGTACTTACAGATACAAGTAACTTGTTGACACATTTTAACTGAGACCATGGATGCAATATGCGCGCCACTACTAGAATCTGGTATTTTGCCCAGTTCTAAATGTTTGCCTAGTTGTTTTTATCAAAAAACTCGGCAAAGAAATCAGTGCTGAGGTTATTTTTTTGCACTGGGCAAAGAAATCTTTGCCGAGTTCTTTTTCTTTTGAACTTGGCAAAGAAATCTTTGCTGAGTTCTTTTTCCATTGAACTAGGCAAAGAAACCTTCCCGAGTTGTTTTCTTTTGTGACTTGGCAAATATTTATTTTTCTTTCTAAATATTCTGTTCCTTTTTCTTTGCCGAGTGTCTTTTTATTGCACTCGAGAACATTTATTTTTCTGTTTTCTTCGCTTTTCTCGTGTATCTTTTCTTTTTTACATTATTTGTTTCCTCTTTATTTTTATGCTCATCTATTTTTTATTTTCAATTTTCTTTTACAGGATGTAAATGAATGTGATCGATGCTTCCTCCTTTGGCGTTGAAAATTTTCTACACTCAAAATACACCATTACATTATAAGTGTAAAAATTTGGCATCTTTTGGAGTTCGCTTGCTATATTTATGTCATTATGTGCATGTCTAGACATTTAAAGGATATAATCCAAATTCGGACTGCAAGTGCGTGGAAAGGTTGGCAAAGCTGGGTTGGAAAATCATATTTGTGTTCTTGATTCTATGTTTAGGCCTTATACAGAAAAAGGAAATGAATTGCAAACATGATCATGCCAAGACTCGAGTCAAAACATGAGTTTTCTGGTTTTTTAATTCCAAAGAAAATACAAACAAACTCCGAAAATATTGAAACTTGACATGGTGTCATCATAATTATCCCCGTAGTGCGTGGTGAAAACTTGAGATGGTGCGCAAAACTTATGACATACATTGCATAGAAATCAAACCATCTCCGAGATAGAACGTGTTTCCAAAGAGACCGGGTTTAGTTTGAAGGCAAAGTGACCGATACTTTATCCATTGGCATTGAATTTTTTTCCACGATCAATATATACCATTAAATGATTTATGTCAAAATTTGGCATATTTTCGAGTCCGCTTGCTATATTTAAGCAATTACGTGCATTTCAAGGCATTTAACGAATATAATTCAAATTTGAACTAAAATCACCTTAATAAATTGGAAAAAATGAGTTCAAAAATCATATTTCTGTTCTTGAGTCTATGTTTAAGACTTATAGAAGAAAAATAAAGCAATAAAAAACATGAGAGTGTCGAAACTCGACCCAAACAAGGAGTTTTTCAAAATTTTAATTCTGAAAAATTCAAGCAAACTCCAAAAAGTATGAAACTTGGCATGATTTCATAATATGTTTCCTGTAGGGGGTGGTCAAAATTTGAGAAGGTTTCACAGAAGTACACCCTTTGAAACTGAACCATTTCAGAGGAAGAAACATGGTTCGAGAGGCAACGGGTGTGGTTTGAAGGGGACGCAACCGATGCTTCTGCCGTTGACATTGAAATTTTTTCTACCCTCAATATACACCAATACATGGTCCATGTAAAAATTTGGCATTGTTCGGAGTTTGTTTGCTATATTGTAGCAATTAAGTGCATTTCTAGTCCTTTAACAAACATAATTCAAATTTGAACTACAACTACCTAAAGATATTGAAAAAATTGGGTTGAAAAATCATATTTGTGTTCTTGAATCTATGTTTAAGTCTTATATAAGAAAAGAAAAAGCAATATCAAACATGAGGTTGCGAAAACTCGACACAAAATATGAAGTTTTTCAGTTTTTTAATTCTCAAAAATTCGAGAAAACGCCAGAAAATATGAAACTTGGATAGTAGGAAGTAACTAACCAATGATTAATTGTTGGGAAAAAATTTCAGAACTTTCTAACGATTTTTCTATGTTTCTTACTAATTTTAGTTAGCAAAGGAAACACACAATTTGGTTCGTACGTACTTTCTTCCTATTGGTTAAGCACATGTCCACAGGATCGATGAGGTGACAGCTGCAGCACCACACAACTCACCAGCCCATGCCCCCACGTTCTTCTCTCCTTCTTTAACCTCTCAAATCCTCCCAGCAGAACGCCCATGTCCTGAATCCTCTTTTACATCTCCCATCTGATAAGCAGACAAGGCCGGGTTACCGACGCTGGTGTGGACGACGGCCAGAAGCACCGATCGGCTGCAAGCACCAATGGAGTCACATGCCATGGAGGCATTCGCGGTGTGCTTGGGCCGCACGACTATGCCACCGGCGCCAATGAGCGTTTCTCCTACGCCACCAGCGACGCGACCGTCCCCGCCAAGAAGCACCGGCGCTCATTAGACCTGGACGCCCTGGCGTGCTTGCCGAGCTCCTCGGCCAACACCCTCTGCACCACTCCGCCCTGGTCGCTCAGCTCGCCACCGGCGTCGGTGGGCGATTGACCTACGCGACCGGTGAGCCATTTGGGCTCGAGGACTGCTGCAGCAGCGCGTACACCGGCGGACCGGAAGCTTGCAGATGATGACGGCGGCGCATTTTTAAACAAATTTGCAAACAATGTTTGCTGAGTTCCAACGCTGGAGTATCGGCAAAGAAATCACAGCCATTGTGTGCCGTTCCGTTCGCTAACAATTATTTGCCGAGTGCATGTATTTGAAACTCAGCCATGTTAACATCGCTGAGTGATGTGCAGCCGAGTCCCTTCTGCCGAGTTCTGAACTCGCCCAAGTCTTTGCCGTGTTGATTTTAGGCTTCGCCGAGTTTGCTAGAAACTGGGCGAGCTCCGCGATTCCAGTAGTGGCGTTAGGTTTTTCCAGTGAGTTAGCATGCTCGTGGATGTGTTTTATTATTATCTTTTTTACATTTTTGTACTTTGAGTTGGTAGTGTACTGTATCGCTTTATTATGATGATAGAATCCAGGTTAATGTCAAATTTAAAAAATATATTCGTTTTGTATGTATTTTTCACGGCTTTATTTACTTTTCACTAAACATGTTGTGTTTTAGGAGTATAACTGGTTACATACTTGTGTTTTAATATACTTGTGTTTTAGATGAAGAGCTAGATAGGGAAAATTATGGAGAACTTCCGGAGGCACAAGTAGCCATTGAAGAACTGGAGATCGAAGTTGACCCCTTGATAGTGCAGGTAGAGCGGCCGTGCAATCGTAGCAAAGGTCATGGCTGGATTTGCGCCGTGCAATCATAGCAACGGTCGTGGCTGGATATGCGGTAAGGTGGCGCAATCCAGCTCCACCATGTGGTTAAAACATATCAAGGCTCGCCATGAGTCCTTGCAAAAGTTGCGGGCGAGCAGGCTGCGAGCGAGCACCGGGTCTGACACCATACTCGGGCCTAAGACACAAGAATGAGCAACCTCGGCGGCACGACACCAAGACTCCGTGGTCAGCCCAGCCTAAGGTTTCTAATTTTGGCCGAAACTCAGCCATCTCACCTACGCCTGGTAAATGTCCTTCTCGGCCTAGAAAAGAAAATTTAAAGCTTGCTGGTTGTAGTGGGTTGATTAAAATTAGAACTAATGTGTGATGGTTATGGACTGACTGTCTTGAACTAATCTAGGAGGATTATGGTGGAATGTTAACTTTTGTTCCGCTTGATTTTATGTTTTGGCTTGATTTTGGCCATATTTTTTGCAAAATTCAAACTTTGGCTTTACCATTTCGTCTGAGATTTTTCCTTTTTTTTGAAATATCTGAATTACCGCCATCTTGGTAAGAGCCGGGAAAAAAAAATCAGAAATCCGATGGCAAAACCTTAGCCCACGCTCGTGTGAGTCACTTGTCTCTAGGAAGCTGAGTAAGGTAGGTCTTTGGTGGTGCTACATGATGTAGCATTCCTTATTATTCATCAAAGCTGGTGTGGTCACTGAGCAACAAACAACGCCCCGGCCCCATCCACCAACCCACACAAAAAAACTATCTATCAGGTGTGAACTATTTCATCCTAACATCCTTGATGTTACTGCTCTTGTGTTAGTCTTTGAGGTATGGCTCTCTTGAAGTTTTGTGTTTGATGCTTATTTTCTTCATGTCACTCCGTGCTAATTACAAAATTATTATTCTACCTTGATTTTCCTTTTTGTTTTAAGAAAAGGGATTCCTCCCCGATCTTAGTAATGTAACCAAAGACATCCATTACATTGCCCAAAGTAAAAACAACAATTAAACTGGTCTAAGCTCAGCAAATCCATTACACGTCCATTGAAAGCTTAAATGTAAAAGCAAACCAAAAGGCTACTTGTTACTTACTGAGCACAAGGTCGCAAAGTAACTTCAGTCGCCTAGCTTCATCGATAGCATCCTTCAGCACCATCAACATCAAGCTTCCTCAGCCATCACTAATTCACGAGTTTTTTGAATCAACATATACATCTTATATTTAGTGAAGGGCAGTTAACATTGCTCATTATGGTAAGTTCACTTCATAAGAGATCCAGTGATTTCAACTATGCCCCTAAGAGATCCAGTGATTTCAATTTTGAAAGTAAGATGGAACTGTTTTTTTTCTCAAAATAGGAATTGGACCAAAGAAATTGTGGAGGAAAAAAACTAAAGAGGAAATTTAATGGGATGAACTTTGTGAGCAATGTAAAACACACTTCTTTTAATTATTTGGTTGACGGTAATTAGCATTGTATGTGTTTTTCACACACTTCTTATGTTATGTTAATTTGGTACATTTTGTGGTATATATTTTTTATTAATACCATTCAGAAGATATGACAGTGATCTAGTACATGGTGCCTTTCCTAAAAAACAAATCACTCAACGACCAAGTTATAGAACAAATCACACACATGCTTGACATAATTTGTGGTACACAGAAACACCACAACTGCATGGTCCTGCTCATCCTGATATATTTAAGTACCCACACGACCTTTCTACCTAAAAAATGCATGTAGCATTTGGATGTGACTACAAACACATCAAAATTTTGTTGCAATTTTGTTGACATTTAAAAACACCTTTTCCCACCATTTTACCATTGCAGGTAGCATTCGGATGCGACTATGAACACGCCAAAATTTTGTTGCAATCTTTTTGACATTTCAAAAATCCTTTTCCTGCACAGGAGCACATGCACCTAGGAGCCACATTGGATTTCCTAAACATAAGTTGTATAATCCGTAGTATAAAAATAAACTAGTCATTTTTCTCTTCACCAGTCAACAAAATTTCCCAACTGAACATGACCATAACAATAAGCTCAAATCTAAGAGTAAGCCTTGAATACTTCACATGCAACAATTCGTTTTATCGACCTTGTCAATCTCTATATCTAATGATTTTTCATCATCCATCTCATTAACCTAACATGAAGTTCGACGACATCTATGATGTTGTGTTCTCGTGCTGCAATCAGTTGGCTGACCGAATTGGTGCCACAACTAATGAAAAAGCTAGGGTGCAACCGAAGAGGGACAATCTTGGGGAGCTGGGGTTCAGGTACGGGAAGGGGCAAATACATTTCTCTGTGGAAACAAGAGAAGGTTATAGTACTAAATTTCCATTGCTAGGTGTTCTTTTCGTCACTTTAGTTACATGCTTGAAACAGTAGTATTGTGGACTTCCAGTTTCATATCATCGCTGGAAGGATTATCTACATGAGAAGAATTATTGACGAGTCTTATATCAGCCATACTAAGCATGGAAAAAAATCCTTAGCTGGCTATAATGAACCAATAACCAACACACCTATCTTGCACCAGGTGAGTGCATTTTCATCCCGTTTCTACCTTAAAAGTACCAGAAACATTGGTTGCAAAAAAGCAGCAGCAAATTGCTACCGAAGTACCAAGTTTCTTTCTTTAATCATAGCAGCACTGAATAAAAAATCAAGGACAATTTCGACAACAAAAATATGTGCTGATTACGGGACATAATGTACACATCTAAGCAAGCATAGCAAGGAGTACTACTCTTATAGCTTTGACCAAATTGCATTTCGAACAAAAAGAATTAAACTTAGTAGTACCCGACTGTTTCGACCAAAATTCATTCAGAATAACAAAGATCAAACTACCTGCAGCCTTGAAAGGAGAAATACTGCATAACCATTTCAACGACTAAAACACAATAACAAACATAGATGGAAATATATGAAATAGAAGTAAAATTTGAAGCAGCGATGAACAGTAGAAAGGGTTTCAATAGCATATATGGATACTCCATAGTTCAGTGCATTGGCAAGATGTTCATGGCATCATAATAAACAGCAGTTAATGATAGAATATTGCTACCGCAAGTCGAGAACCATCCAAAATGGCATGCGCTATTAGTAGCCCTAAGTAAGAAGAGCTAAGAACAAACGACATGTCCAAAATCAATGGATAAAACAAAATAGAGGTCATGAACATTTAGACATGCCCTATGAATGGAGGCACCTCATCATCTTCTTGCATATCATTGCAGGGAATTGAAATAATGCCCTCACTGAGGCAGTACTGAGTGAGCATCATGTGATATTGACTCTTCCCAATGTTCACCATATCTAAAAACTAATCTCAACAGATCCATTACACATCCACCGAAATCTTAAATGTAAGAGCAAAGCAGCACGGCTACTTGTTACTTAATGAAGAACAAGGTCGCAAAGTAATTTCACTCGCCTAGTCACATCAATAGCCACTTCAGCACCATAAACATCAAGCTTCCTCAGCCATCATTAGTTCATGAGTTTTTTTTGTAGTACCCTGTATGCAGAGTGTGATTTTGTGCTCCTCGGCTCCATGGAGCTTGTTTTTTAAAATAATAGTTAATTTTAAAACACATATTGAAGTTTCAAAAATCATGGTACGCATGAATATAGGGAATACTACATTGCTATAGCATTTCATTATGAAATACATGTTTGTGTGAAATCCACTAAACAAATGTGCTACAAATGCATGCTTTGTTTTTCCAAGGCATTGGTCCTCTTACGGCTGTTCAACCACTATCCCCTCCATTTTCGGTCAGTCTGCCAATTTCCCAACACTCTTTTCTACTTAACACCATTGACTTTATCACAGGAGAGGCACAGTTGAAATCAGTGAAATTACCATAAAAAACAAGGTTAACAACCTTTCACTAAATATAAGATGTATGTCTTGATTCAAAAAAGGACCATGCATCAAATTTACAAAGTTTAGGCAATTGGAGGGATATAAGAGGCGAATGGTGTTTTTTTTCAAAATAGGAATAGAACCAAAGAAATAGTGGAGGAAAAGAACTAAAGAGGAAATTTAGTGGGATGAACTTTGTGAAGAATGTATCAGGCACTTCTTTTATTTGGTTGATGCTAATTAGCATTATATGTGTTGTTCACACACTTCTTCTATTATGTGAACGAGGTACATTTTTTGGTATATATTTTTGATTAACACTATTCAGAAGATACGATGGTGTGATCTGGTACATGGTGTCTTTTTGTTTTTAAAAACAAATCACTCGGTGACCAAGTTATGGAACAAATCACACGCATGCTTGACATTAATTTGTGGTACACAGATACACAACAACAACATGCTCCTGCTCAACCTGATATATTTAAGTACCCACACGACCTACCTTACTTTGGTTGCTTGTCCTTTATAGACCTATTTCTCAAATGCATCTTAAGACGGACATGTTATAGTTGCTCCAATAATTTTTCAACTTGTAATCAGCTCATTTGAAATTTAAAACTCCTAATATATATTCCAAATGGAATTTAGATTCCCCAGTAAGCCTATTTTTTTTTAGAAAGCTTACTCATACTTGTGTAGGTAGGCTTCATTTCAAAAGGCTCCATTTATGGGCCAACGTAGATGGGCAAACCCCCAAAACAATCGGCCCATTGTATCAAGAAAACTGGAAAGCTAGAAATACAAATTCAATAAAAAGGAAAGCTTTGAAATACAAGGCTTGGTTATAAAAGGCAAGAATTTATCTCAAAATAAACCATTGGAGGATAGACTTCAGTGTGAACATAGGCAAGATTCTTCCAGCTAAGAGAGTGGATACATAGGCAATTTGCTAGGCGACACCAACTGGGCATATATTTCTTTCCTTTATTTGCACAATCAAAAATGGCATAGTCTTATACTTCAATTGTTATTTAGATCCTCTTAATTCATTATTAGATATGTTTTCTATATCCCTCAAAGAAACTTCAAATATACCACAATAAATTTAGTGAAACGCTGCCAATCTTCTCTAAACAATGACAGCCTGATCTACTGCTCCATCGTTCCATCCAGATTCCCATAATCCCTCTCACACATTTTTGTCCTGCCGTCTCTCTCCTCTTGTCGCACTACACCACGGCAGAGATGAACCCGACCAACCCTACTTCTCCGCCGTCCACCTTCCCGGCCACCGTAGAAATCCCAGGCCCAGCAAGTCCTTGGCAGAGCGCCGAAGAGGAAGTGGCAGGGTCGCTGCTGATGCTGGTGAAAGCCGTCGGTTTCGAAGAGGAGTTTGATCTGGCGGGTGAGGAAGACCATGCCGTCCAATCTCCAGTTTCTTCAGCTGGCTCGTCCAGCAATATCAAGGTACAATACATGTGTACTCTGTATTTGTTTGCTGGTTCCTATTTACCAAGATCCCGCCATATTTCTTGGTTGATCTGTTGATTCGGCTGGCCGGAATTTAAATTTGATTCGCCGTGTCTTCCTGTCAGGCGTCGAGTACGTGAACAATGTAGCTTTGGGCGACGAGATGTTGAAGGACCCAGAGGACAGGTATCTATACTTGCACTCCTCTACTAGACTATGGTACTCCCTCCGTCTAGGTGTGTAAGTCACATTAGAAGGTGCATCGCGACCTAGGTGCAAGCTGATTGGAAGGGAAGAAAATCTGAACCGGTCCTCCTTCCAATCAAAGTGCAGATTTCTTTCTTCTAAACGTAGCATTTAATCGTAGCAATTAAGAGGATGACTTTTTAGCTACCCACGCAGGCCCACGTACTTCTAGCATGCGAAGCCGCTTTAATTTCTTGCCTAATCAACGCATAGATGTGCTGCATGCATTGGCCATTACCTGAGAAAAAAAACAGGAGAAAATGAGTTTTCGCTGAAAGATAACGAGGCATAGGAGGCAAATCTCGCTGGCAAACAAGACTGGGAGGGAAATCTCGCTGGCAAACAAGACTGGGAGGGAATCGAGACGGGAAATTAATGAACGGCGTCTAAACGTTTTGGGAAAACCTGATTTTCGTAAGATGACTTACACACCTAGACGGAGGGAGTGTACGAATAACTACAACCCATAGGACCGGTTGGGTGACATATGGGGGAGTATGGGACCCATTGCTCATCCAGTGCAATATTTATATTTAATCGATTCTGATGTGACATATGGGAGTATGGGACACATTGCTCATCCAGTGCACTCACGTGGGTATCCGTTTCTCTCTTGTTCCCAGTCTTCCAGTATTTTCCAAAAAATTCACTGTATATTCCAAGCCAGAGTAGAAAACAAGTCCCCTCATGTCTCCAGCCATAGAAAAGGGAGCAACTTTTATTTGCCCATAAACGCTTATTTAAAGTGAATTTGTTTTCCCACAAAACAATCCTTCTGCTGGGCCTAGATTTCAATGTGTTTTACATTTTAAAAATACAATAAAATAAAAAATGTATTTTACATTTACCCCTAAAAAATGTATTTTACATTTATACTTGTTGATTTGTATTTTACACAGTGTATAATGCAATATGTGCACAATACTAACTATGCCACTACGAGAGAAAAATAGACACTTCACAGTTCGAAAATATGTACGTCACATGAATGTACTTTCAAGAGCTCGTCTTGTGAACTAACAAAATCGGTTATCAAAACATATATGCATACATATATTGTTAATCCAACAATCTAGTAAAGTATAAATTTGTGAACCTCCCAAAATGCTTGCCCGTTATTCACATGAGGGGTCAGCTTAACCTGTTTGAGGTCTGGTGAAAGGGTTAAACACGTAATAAAGCACACGGGGACGATTAAGAGAGAAATGATTTAGATAAAAGGGACGATTAAGAAAGAAATAAATTGAAGTTCTACATTACATACTTGACGTATTTATATCCTTTGTTTTACCTAAACAATTGGTGAATCACTTGCATAATTGAAGTTTTTATTTTGCTAGTGTATATGGATAGGATAAAGTGTAAATGGGTCAATATTTGTATCCATCGAGTGCAGCATGGTTGGATTTTTCTCTCTCTTCGGGCAAGATTTTATGATTAATTTTTCAAACTGTTGGTATATGATTTGAAAATTTGAAGTCCAAGTAGTAATATAATTTTATTCTGACTTTTTTGTATTATGAGAAACAAATAAATTTAACCTTCATAGTCTAGTATGTATTTTGCTAGCAACATCATATGATTTTCTTGGAATATAGTCGCACAGATGTGCTTTACCTTCTCCCATCCTATGGGGACATAGACATGAAACTTGGTGGTGAACACATCCTTTTTTCTACATATGGTGAAAATGCTGTTTAAAGCAGAATGGATAGATATATAAATGGGGTCGAGATTAAAACATGCATATTGGAGCCATATAATTTTATGTCTATGGACCATATTGTTTAACAGAGTGGATGTTTGTACTCACAGATACATGTAACTTGTTGACACATTTTAACTGAGGTGCAAAAACAGCATGCTTGTGGAAGTGTTTTTTTAACATCTTTTATTTTGAGTTGATAGTGTACTCTATTGCTTTAACGTGATAAAAGAATCCAGGTTATTATCAACTTTGAAAAAATCTTTGGTTTTGTATGTATTTACTTTGCACTGCAAACATGTTGTGTTTTGGGAGTATAAATTGTTGTGCACTTCTGCTTTGATATGGCGGTACTGATGAAGAGCTAAACAGGCAGAGTGTTGGAGAATGGCTGGAGGCAGAAGTTGAAGAACTAGAGGTTGACGCTGTCCCCTTGATAATGCCGGAAGAGAGGCAGTGCAATGCTCGTAACTGGAATTGTAGCAAGCTAGCACAATCCTGCTCCACCATGTGCTCGGAACATGTCATGGTTTGTGACGAGTTGTTGAAAAAGTTGCAGGTAAAGAGGCTGCAAGCAAGCACCAGGTCTGACGCCATAAATAGGCCTTAGACACAAGAATGAGCACCGTCGGCGGCACGAGGCCCATAAACCGCTGTCAGACCATCTCGCATGGGCCTGGTAAATGTCGGTTGAGAAAATTAAATTTCGGATATCTCGCCTTGGCTAGGTAATGTCGTTGTCGGCCGAGAATATCAAATTGAAACTTTGTAGGTTGTACTAGGCTGTTTAAACTTTGAACTAATGTGTGATGGTCGTGGATTGTAGGTCTTGAACTAATGTGTGAGGGTTACGTTGGAATGTTAACTTTTGTTCCGCTTGATTTCAATAAAATTTGGAAAATTTCCGTCATATTTTGTTCAAAAATTCAAATTTTGGTTCTCATATTCCATCTGAGATATTTCTGAAAATTTTGAAATAGCCGAATTTTGGCCTTGTAGGTGGGAGCCAAAAAAATCATAAACACAAGACGAAACCTTTGCCCATCCTCACCCGAGTCACTTGCATCTTCCAAGCTGGTGTTGGTCACTGAGCAACTCCCCGCCCCCATCAACCCACCCACCCACACACCCACAAAAGCACTATCTAATTGGTGTGAACTATTTCATCTTAACATCGGCGACATTAATTTTCTTGTGTTAGTGTTTACGATATGGCTCTCTTGAATTTTGTGTTCCATGCTTCTTTTCTTTGTGACTCATTAGCTAGTAGCTAATCACTTTGTAACTTTCTTTTAGTTCTAATAAAGGGATTCCTCCACCATTTTATTAATGTAACCATAGAGATCCATTACAAGGACAAAGGTAGAAACAGCTACTTAACTGTCCTAACATTGATTACATGTCAACCGAAAGCCTAAATGTTGAACAAAGCAACACGGCTGCTTGTTACTTACTGTAAGCACAAGGTCACAAAGTAACTTTACTTACTAGCTACATCGATATCATCCTTCAGTGCCACCAACATCAACCTTCCTTAGCCATCATTAATTCATAAGTTTTTTTTGCAGTACGATGTACGTTAAGTGTGGAGCTCTTGCTCCCGGACTCTATGCAATTGTTTATACAAATAACAATAATAGGAAACCCCATTTTGATGTTTCAAAATTGGTTCACATGAATATATGGAATGCTATACTGCTGTTCAAGGCAACACCATTGAGGCGTCCACGGGCTAAAAAGCAAAGGTGGTGGATGCACCTGAACCTGAAGATGCCGCGCGCGCGCTACCTCCACCGACTCCAATTGTTGATCTGCAGGCAGTTGGCGCTCGCTTGGGTATCCCTGAAGATCAGGTTGACGCTGGAGAAGCTTACGGCTTCCCCAAAGAACTCCTCCTCAAGCTCGGTTCCTGATGATGAGTGATGTTAGGCTGCATGATTGGTGCCAGAGGCGTGTTGCCTGGCTTAGTTTTTCTTTTGTTAGTGACGTTGGTTTACCTGAACTTGTTACTCTGGTTGTGCTTTTGGCTCGGGCGGCTGTGGCCCTGGATATTGCTAGGTTAGGCTTAGCAATTCTTGTTTTATTCCGACGAGTTTGTTATGGATAGTACGACTTATCGTAATTAGCGTGTTCTGTGCTGGAATGTGCGTGGTTTGAATTCCGAGGCTCGTCAGAGAGATGTGAGAGCTAAGATCGAGGAAAGTCAATGCTCTATCCTGTGCCTGCAAGAGACGAAGTGTGATGCTTTTGATATACGAAAAATCAGAGCTTTCTGCCCTCGATGTTTTGACACCTTTGTGTTTGCCCCGTCAGTTGGTGCCTCTGGTGGTATTTTGGTTGTCTGGAATTCAGCAATTTTCAATGGAACTCTGGTTCAGATATAGAGCTTTGGCATTGTGGTTTCGTTTCAGTCTGTTAATAATGCGGAGAGATGGAGTCTAGTGTCAGTCTATGGGCCTTGTGATGGTCCCCTTCGAGACGATTTTGTTAGTTGGCTGTATCATCTTCAAATCCCCACTGATGAAAATTGGTTGTTCCTAGGAGATTTCAATTTCATTCATTCCTTGGACAACAGAAACAGACCGGGGGGTGATGTTAATGACATCTTTCCATTTAATGAGATTATTGGACACTTGGGTCTGCTTAAACTTCCTTTGAAGGGCAGGAGCTTTACTTGGTCCAATATGCAAGAGCAACCACTGTTAGAGCAGCTGGACTGGTTTTTCACAACATCTGACTGGATTTCTTTCTACCCTAATACAGTTGTGCTGCCCTTGGCAAAAACCTCCTCCGATCATGTCCCCTGTGTGGTATCTATTGACACAACTATACCCAAGGCAAAGGTTTTTAGGTTTGAGAATTTTTGGGTGGACAAGCCAAGGTTTATAGATTGTGTTAGGAACTCTTGGCAGCAACATGTCTTTGCTGATCTGTCTGCGTCTGCAGTTTTGTCCACCAAGTTCAAGCGTTTGCATCATGCACTTAAAGCCTGGAGTAAGAACCTGTCGTATCTTAAATGGCTCACCTTGGACTGTAGTAAGGTGATTCTGTTCTTTGATGGCTTGGAAGAAATTCGGCCTCTCACCACGCCTGAATTTAATTTTCGGAAGATTGTTAAGCTTCATCATGAGAATTTGATTAGAATTCACTATATTTATTGGAAACAGAGGTGCACGATACGCTATATTAAGGTTGGGGAGGAGAATTCAAAGTTTTTCCATGCCATGGCCTCTGAACGTTTTCGCAGAAATGCCATTGCCAGTCTTTCAGTGGCTGGTGGTGATCCAGTGGCTCTCCCATCACACTCATACCAAAGATGCTATCTCCCGAGGGACCTGAGGATTTTAGGCCAAGTTCTCTGACCAACACATGTCTCAAGTTCCTCACTAAGTTACTGGCAAACAGGTTACAGAAGGTGATTCTTAGATGTATTCACAAAAACCAATATGGATTTCTGAAGAGCAGAGCCATCCAGGACTGCCTGGCCTGGGCTTTTGAATACATCCACCAGTGTAAGCAGTCAGGGAGGCCTATCATCATTCTGAAGCTGGACTTTGCAAAAGCCTTTGATACTGTGGAGCATGAGCTTATTCTGCAGATTCTCCAGCATAAAGGTTTTGATGCAAAGTGGATTGCCTGGATTAAAGAGATCCTCTCTTCTGGCTCTTCATCTGTTCTTCTCAATGGGGTGCTTGGTAAAAAGTTCAAGTGCAAATGTGGGGTCAGGCAGGGGGACCCACTCTACCCACTTCTGTTTGTTATTGCTGCTGATCTTCTTCAATCTGTGGTCAATGATATGTTGTCTAGGGGTGTTTTGACACTGCCAATACCTTCTCATGATCCTGACTTTCCTATTATCCAGTATGGTGATGATACAATTATTGTCCTCTCTACAGTGGAGGATCAGTTGGTTGCTCTCAAGAACATGCTTCATATTTTTCAACAATCAACTGGGCTCAAAGTGAATTTTGGCAAGTCCTCAATGATTCCAATCAATCTGGAGCAAGATGAGGCACAGAGATTATCCAATATTTTGGGTTGTAGGTTGGAAAAACTACCTTTCACATATTTGGGCCTGCCTCTTGGTACTACCAGACCTAAGATAGTTGATTTAATGCCTCTGGTGGACAGTGTTGAAAGGAGACTATCAGTTAGCTCTGCTATGCTTAATCAAGGATCTAGGTTGCAACTGCTCACATCTGTCCTCACCTCAATGCCCATATACTTCCTCTGCAGCCTTCATATTCCTCCTGGCATAATTAAACAGTTAGATAGGATCTTCAGACTGTGCCTTTGGAGAGGAAATTCTGATGCTCCTAAGCAATCTTTGGCTGCTTGGGATTTAGTTTGCAGACCTAAGGACAAGCGAGGGCTAGGTATTCTTAACCTGGCAATTCAGAATCAAGGCCTACTTCTCAAACATCTACATAAATTCTATAATAAACAGCAAGTGCCATGGGTTCAGTTGATTTGGGACAGTTATTATGATGGAGTGGTGCCCCATGCAACTGTACTCACTGGCTCCTTTTGGTGGAAGGATATCCTCAAGCTTGCTGATCATTATAGATCAATTGCCACAGTGCAAATTAACATGGGTGATTCTGCTCTCTTTTGGCTTGATGCCTGGCATGTGGGAGGTTCTTCCAGACCGTTGAACTTGAGGCTTCCAAGATTATTCTCTTTTGTTCTGGATGACAAGCTCTCTATCAGAGACTTCATACAAAACCAGGATTTGTTTTCCATGTTCCATCTGCCAATCTCACAGGAGGCAGCAGCAGAACTAGAACTCTTGGAAGGATGGTTATTTAATCTTCAGAGAGACCCCACCTTGCCTGATGTATGGCTCTGGCCTGGCAAATCTGGTCAGTTTTCGGCTAAGAGCTTCTATGTTATCATGCATTCACACCTTCCAACTATCCAACCTTGCAAGTGGCTGTGGCAGAGCAGGTGTACTATGAAAATTAAGGTCTTTGTCTGGCTCCTTTTCTTTGACAGGCTCAATACTAAGGACATGTTAGTCAGAAGGCACTAGAGGTCCCCTCTGGATGATAATTTATGTGTCATCTGCAATGCGCTTGTCTATGAGGACAGATCACATCTTTTCTTTGAATGCAATTTCAGTTGCAGGGTCTGGAATTATTTGCAGGTGGATTGGAACCATGGCTCAAATATTCAACAGTGCATCTCCCAAGCAAGGCAAAGTTTTGGCCACCCATTCTTCCTTGAAGTGATGCTCACAGCTGCTTGGAATATTTGGATTCTGAGGAATGGATGTAGATGTAATTTTATTCATGATATCCTTCTATTGTCTCATAGACTCAAGGATACCCTTAGGACTAGACTTGTTGATTGGCTTAACTCCCTCATGTAAAGTAAGCTTTCTTTCTTTTTAGTTTAGGCCTGTAAATATTGTAACCTTCGTATAGTTTGGTTTTGTTTGGTTGAGGAAATAAAGGACTGTGGGGTTTTTACCCTACAGTAAATATTCAAAAAAAATTACTATACTGCTGTAAAATTTCATTATGAAATACATTTTGGTGTGAACTGCACCTAAGAAATCATGAAGTTGTATAGCGAATAGTGCATGTGCTAGAAATACATGATTTTGTGTTCCCATGGCCTTGATCTTGTACCGGATGCTCGGTCCGCTCTCCCATCCATTCTCGGTCGATCTCCGAATCCCCCTAGCAAGAGTTCAGTCCATTTGTTGCCCTCCATTGGATTGATGTGGGATAGTACATGCTTTCCTCGTCTAGGCTCTCAACCTCTCATGTGTCTTAATCGCAGGCGTGTGACGAGTATTGCTTAGCACAATGCGCAAACGCATTGGTTAACGCAAAAAACAGAACGTGTAGAAAAATAAAGTAAAAAGTAAAAGTTGAACCAAAAGTGCTATTGTGAGATCGAGCTCACATGCTGTCGGATGAATAGTAACATCTGAAAAAATAGTAAAAAATTTCAAAAATATCTAAATATTTTGTCAAGAAACATTGATGATTTTTCTCAGTGCCTGCAAATTTTCATAATGGAATCACATTTGTGGATGTGCCAGCGAAAAAACAAAATCGATGCTCCAAAATGCTTCCAAAAATACTCTTTTTGGAGAACAATTTTGTTATTTTTGCCGGCACCTCCAAAAATGTGATTTCATCATGAAAATTTGCACGCGTGTAGCAAAATCATCATTATTTCATGTCCAAAAAATTAATTTTTTTCTCATTGTTTTACTATTTTTTGGGGTTTTACTGGTCACCCGAGAGCATGTGAGCTCGAGCTAACATACTACATGTCCAAGTAGAACAAGTTTCTTTGGTTATACTATTTGTCTATTTTATTCAATAGTACACCAAAACAAAATTATATCTCATGAAAAGAATTCTTTTTTGCCATAATTCAATCGCAGCAATAGTTAGTGAATAATAATACCGGGATGTTACTTTACCTTATGGTTTGAGTTTGATTTTACCATATTCAGTGGCATTTGCCTGTTTTGTAATTCTTAAATAAACATGTAAGTCTACCGAACTTCGTTGATTTTTAATCATTTGTTCTACAGTTGTATACCTAAGTTGTGTTTTTCTGTTGTTCTATTTTCAAATAAGTACTTGCCAAATTTTGTATAAAAACAGATATTACAGTTATAAGGCAAAAGTACATGGCTATGAAAATAATGATGATCAAAACTAGAGATTAAAGTTCTAAGTAAAAATTATGCTACTTTTTTGAATGAACCAAACATGATGGTTGAGCCGTGGAAAAAAATAACTCTAAAGGCCTTTTGTTTCATAGGATTTCGAAACACAAGAACATAAAAAGCATCGCATTGGAATGTCAATTCCTTTTAAATCCAGTTTTAAAAATCACACCAATCAGAACAAAATGAAAAACTATTACAAGTTCATTATTTAGTTGCAAGCCATGAGGCGGAAATAAAACATAGAAAATCTCCCGATCTTAGGAAACAATTCAGAAGAAGCAGATAACATAACAACATTTGTGGAAAAGAGCTACTAGACTACGATTTTTATCTCCATCACATCATGATAGCCCCGGGCTTGTTAAGAACTGAAGATACCTTTCAGAAAGTGACCTTGATTTTATTAGTAGTGGGCATGTCAGAATGAAAATTGGCACAACTAGTGAGCAACTACCATCCTTGTAGGTAAGCCATTGGACAAATTGGTGCTCCTGGATGGATATTTGAATACCGATCCCAACCAATGGTGTTGCAGTTCTCTACAGGGACTCAACTCTAGACCGGGTAAGCAAACATTAATATATTCGAGTTCTTATTATCGGTAACTCGGCTAAAGAGAAAACCGCTATTACCGAGTACACAAAAGCGAGAACTTGGAAAATAATGTGCAGTAGACGGGACGGACTAATGTTTGCGGAGTTTGAACTTGGCAGCCGCACAACGGTTGTGGTGTCAACGGGCGGCATGCCCTCATTGTCGAGATGCCTCAGCAAGATCTTGACAGATGTTGGCCGAGTATTGAACTCCACATCCATACCACGCACGTAGTGTCAACTCATGGCATACCCCTCCGACGAGTTCCGTCTAACGAAAATAGAGCTCACCTTCGCCGAGTTTGTAACTTGGCTAATGTGTCACGCATGGTGCCCACGAATGGCATGCCCGTCTGCGAAGGTCCCTTTAACAAAAGTCGGCAAGCCTTCTCCCAGTATGGAACTCGGCAGACGTGCAACACATGCGTCGCTGACATGTGGCATGTCGTCGTATCCGCCGGACAACAACAAGGACTATGACAATAAGTTTGACCCATATGACACAAGTATACACTGAAACACAGAGTACATACATAGAGAAGATCACACATGAGTCCATACATAGAGGTTCACCGAGAGAAAACATGACAAGTGTAGTGGGAAAGACAAGTGGAAAAGGAAAGGCATCACAAGTCACGACGACAACTTGTACATCGACCATCAAAGGCATCCATGATGTAAACCTATTAAAGAAGAATAAGAATAATCTCATTGTACATAAATGAGCCATTTGGCTCGAAATGCATACATGGCTTTATTTGTAAGCACTTTGGATAGGATATGCTGCATGCAAGAAAAATTAAGACATTTGGCTCATAAATGATGCCATGGCGGTATAAATGGTATGTTTTTGCTCCAAATGGTTATCGATTCTCATTCTATTGAAGTGGTTGCAGGGGATACACAAAAGTATGTTATTGAAGAGAGAAAAGTTGGTTCTCGAACCTGAGTCAAGGTTTTGGCATTGTTGAGGTACCACCAGTAGTGGGGGAAAGGCTCGCATAGTGTGATGAAGCCTGTGAATATCCCACTATAGTTTCATGCGATCCAACTGACATTGGCACCATTTGTATTGAAATCTCTTGTAAGTTTCAGATAAGTTCACTTGATGCACTATGACCACGAGGAGCGATAATGATCTCATGTAAAGTTTTTTAAAGCAAACTCAAAGGAGTGTGAACTAGTCATGGAGGGAGATGGTTTGGCATAAGTGGTGGGGTTTGGTTATGGAGCTCAGAAAGACGCTGCATCTTGTGAACATCTACTCATCCGACCACTTTAGTAAGATGGAGGTTATGGTTTGTCGATCATCAACTTCATTTCCATCATCTACATCTTCATCAAATTGATTCACCAAAGATGGAGCATGGTAATCAACATGTTCAATATCTTGATCTTCAATTCTTAATATTCCTGGGGATCTTACACATCTTTTGTGTGGAGGGTCTTGTTCTCGTTCTCGTTCTTGAACCTCCGGCCTTGAACATCTTCACCAGGAACTTGTTGCACAGGAAGGAGAGCACCAACACCCATGGCCAAGATATCTTATGAACGATCTTCATCACCTACATTACATAGAACAAATTGCTCCCAATGGGAGCCATTAAATACATAAATACCATGTCAAAAGATTCTTCACCACATCCATTGTATTTGTTGTAGACCTTATATGCGTGAGAGTTTGATCCTTAGCCAACAAATATACCCTCAATTGTTTTGGATTGAAATTTAGCTGACCGCTTTTCTTGAAAGAAACACTTACAAATGAATACACAAAAGTATTTAACATTTGGCTTGTTTCGGGCTAGGACCTCACATGGGGTCTTATCCAAAATCTTGCAAAAGGTAGATCACTATGGATGCATGACATGTGGTGTTGATGGCTTCGGTTCAAAAGCTATGTGGTGACTTGTACTCATAAAAGATGGCCCATGCCATCTCCACTAGTGTTCGGTTCTTCCAATCGACTATACCATTTTTTAGGGGTGTATGGTGCAGAGTGTTGATGCTCGATCCCCTCATCAATAAGGAACTCTTCCAAGGTGCAGTTCTTGAACTCATATTCATTGTTGCTTCTTATTGCTAAGACATCTTCATTGAACGTGCGTTGATCTAGCTTGACAAATTTAATGAATGCAACATTCGCACTTCCTTGAACTTGGGAGAGAACACCCATGTGTAAATTGAATAGTAATCAACTATGACAAGACCATAATATTTCCCACAAAGACTATACCTTAAAGGAGGCCCGAAGAGATCCACATGAAGGAGCTACAAAGGCCTTGAAGTTGATAGCACGTTCTTGGGTGGGTGCTTTGCTTGATCAGGCTTCCTGGCTACACATGCATTACATACATCTTTCTCAAAACAGACATCTGTTAGTCGAAAGATGTGTTCGCGCTTTATGAGATATGTAAGATTTCTCATGCCGACATGGGAAAGAAAGTGATGCCATAGGTACCCCTTGTCGGCCTCGGCCATTAGACAAGTTGCTCTCTTTAAAGAAATCAATTGTTTAAAGGTTGACATCATCCAACTATCCAGCAAAGGCAGCTTGAGAGTATTCTCCTAAAGAATTGCACACTTGTGATACCAAATAGTGTATCATAACCTACAGAAGCCAACTGGCGAATGGAACGCAAATACAATTGGAAGGTATTGGACAAACATGACATTTGAAAGAGACATGCCATTAGTAATATCCACCTTGCCCAACCCAAGTACCTTTCCCTTTGATCCACTGCCAAAGACTATGCTCTTGTACGATTTGATAGCTTCCATGAAGTCCGTGAGCAATTTGCTACCTCCGGTCATATGATTGGTGCATTCATTATCAGTCACCCATTTTACTCCGCCGGAGAAAGCATCGTACACAAAATTTCAGTCTTTCTTGGGGGCACCCATTTTTGCAATGGAACCTCTGAAGTTAGTAACAAAGGTTTTTGGAACCCAAATATAGTACTAGTGGAATGCAGTGCGAGGACCAATAAATTTATCATAAACATCTCTAGCTTTTGCCTTACAATGCACATAGGATGGAATCATAATTTAACTCTCGAGACCCTAGAAGCTTCGGGAGGAGACCAGACGGCAAGCGAGGAGACGGCAAGGCAACGGCCATGGTTGGACTTGCGGCAAGCTGGTGCAATCCGCCTACGTCATGTGCTCGAAACATGTCAAGGCTCGCCTGGAGAACTTGCAAAGGTTCCAGGCAAAGAGGCGGTGAGCTAGCACCGGGTATGATGCCATAATAGGGCTTAAGACACGAGAATGACCAACATCGACGGCGCCAGACCAAGAGACCATGGTCAGCCCATCCTAGAGTTATGTATTTCTGGCAGAAGTCGGGCATGTCTCCTGGGCTTGGTAAATGTCCTTGTCGGTCAAGAAAATCAAATTGAGAGATTGTTGGTTGTACTATGTTGTTTAAACATTGAACTATAGTTTGATGGTTGTGGATGGTAAGTCTTGAACTAATCTGTGAGGGTTACGTTGGAATGTTAACTTTCATTCCACTTGACGTCAAAAAAAAAACTTGGGCAAATTACGAACATATTTATTCCAAAATTCAAAATTTTGTTTGACTATTCATCTGAGATTTTTCTGAAAGCCAAATTGTCGATTTTCAGCCATCTCGTTATGAGCCGGAAAAAAATCACAAACGAAAGCCGAAACCTTGGCCCATCCTCACCTCAGTCACTTGCCCTTGCTAAGCTGAGTAAGGTTGGTCTGTTTGCGGTGCTAGATGATGTAGCCTTCCCTGTTCTTGTCCTCAAAGTTGGTGTTCGTCACTGAGCAATAAACAACGCCCCCCCCCCCCCCAACCCCACGCACGCACACACACAAACACTATCTAATAGGTGTGAACTATTTCATCCTAACATCGTTCATTTTCTTATATTTACTTTCCTCCCAGATTTTACTAACGTAACCATACAGATACATTACAAGGACAAATGTTAAAACAGCTACTTCTAAGCTCAGCAAAGCATTACACGTCCACCGACAGCCTAAATGCAAAAAAAAGCAGCGCAGCTAGTCGTTTATTTTAGCAGAGCGCAGCTAGTTGTTACTTACTCAAGAACATGGTCGCAAAGTAACATAAGTCGACTAGCTACATCGATAGCATCCTTCAGTGCCGCCAACATCAAGCTTCCTTAGCCATCATTAATTCACTAGTTTATTTTTGTAGTACCATCTATGCCGAGTGCGGATTTCTTGCTCCTGGGTTCCATGAGCTCCTTTAAAAATAAAATTCAAACCCACATTTTGAAGTTTCAAAATTTCCGATACACGTGTATATAGGGAATAGTGGAACTAAATTGTTGTAAAATTTCATTATGAAATACATTTTGGTGTGAACTGCACTAAAAAAACATGAAATTTGGTAGTGAATAGTGCATGTGCAAGAAATACAAGATTTTGGTTCTCCGTGGCCTTGATCCTAACTTCTCAGGAATCATCAACATCACATGTATGGAAAAAAAGATGGGAGAAATTTTTGAAACCCGAGACATCCTACTAGCACACATCGGCGGCGGCCACTCCGGCCCCGTCGGACATGACTCAGTCGTCATGCTGCCGCCTTTACCTCCCATGTTGCTCGTTGACTTCATGTCTTTCGTCATCCTGCTGCCATCCCCGTTCCAACCCAAGTCAAATCCGGATCGGGAGCTCTAGCTTCAGCCGCCGCCAATGATGTTACACCTCCCGGCCATGTATGTGTCTTGTCCGAGGTGGTGCTGGTGATGCATCCGAGCAAGGTCGTCGCAGATCCAGTGTCCGCGATTCTCTCCATGCCCGCAAAGGTTGTCTCTCCGGCCTTGTCGCAGCCGCTCCTGTCACGGATCCCGTCATAGCTGCTCCCACATTCCGCGGGTCGGACCATGCCATTGGTGGGTGGATGGTGCACTGCACACTCATCCCCAAGCTCAAGCTCAAGGCAGTGGCCTCTCTTGTCCCACCACATCCCGTGGCCCCTCGCAACACTGGCACGTCCTTGATAACCGACAAGTATAGGGGATCGCGACAGTCTTTGAGGGTAGTATTTCATTCAAATTTATTGCTTCGACCCAAAGGGAGCCAAAGAATATTTCTGAGCTTTAGCAGTTGAGTTGCCAATTCAACCACACCTGGGGAATTAAATATCTACAGCAAAGTGTTTAGTAGCATGGTAGTATGATAGTTTGGTGGCAGTGGTGACAGTGACAGTAGCAGTAATTGTAACTTAGCAAAGATCAATATGATAGATTGGTGGCTGTAGCAGTAGCGTTTTTAGTAGTGTTTAGTAACTTAGCAAAGATCAATATGAGAAAAAGCGTAGGCATTGGATTGGCGATGGATAGTTGTGTTGAATAATATTCATCATGTAAAGTCACAACCTAGAGCGATACACAATAGCTCCAATTCATCAATTCAATGTAGGCATTAATTCCGTGTATAGTCATACGTGCTTATAGTAAGACTTGAATGACATCTTTTTTCCTACTCTCCCATGGCAGTGGGGTCCATAAGGAAATCAAAGGTATATTAAGGGCTCCTTTTATTCGAGAACGAGAACTCCTCATACTACGGTCATCACCGGACTAAATCCCATTTGTTGTCACCTTGGGGATTGCGGACCATAGCACATAATAGGATCATGCAACTTGCAAAATAGGATCAAGAACTCAAATACATTGATGAAAACATTGAGGGTTCAGATATGAAATCATGGCACTAGTGAAGGAAATATGCCCTAGAGGCAATAATAAAGTTATTATTTATTTCCTTGTATCATGATAAATGTTTATTATTCATGCTATAATTGTATTAACCAGAAACATAATACATGTGTGAATATATAGACAAACAGAGTGTCACTAGTATGCCTCTACTTGACTAGCTCGTTAATCAAAGATGGTTATGTTTCCTAGCCATAGACATAAGTTGTCATTTCATTCACGAGATCACCTCATTAGGAGAATGACGTGATTGACTTGACCCATTCCGTTAGCTTAGCACTCGATCGTTCAGTATGTTGCTATTGCTTTCTTCATGACTTATACATGTTCTTATGACTATGAGATTATGCAACTCCCGTCTACCGGAGGAACACTTTCTGTGCTACCAAACGTCACAACGTAAATGGGTGATTATAAAGGTGCTCTACAGGTGTCTCCAAAGGTACTTGTTGGGTTGGCGTATTTCGAGATTAGGATTTGTCACTCCAATTGTAGGAGAGGTATCTCTGGGCCCACTCGGTAATGCACATCACTATAAGCCTTGCAAGCATTGTGACTAATGAGTTAGTTGCGGGATGATGTGTTACGGAACGAGTAAAGAGACTTGCTGGTAACGAGATTGAACTAGGTATCGAGATACCGACGATCAAATCTCGGGCAAGTAACATACCGGTGACAAAGGGAACAACGTATGTTGTTATGCGGTCTGACCGATAAAGATCTTCGTAGAATATGTGGGAGCCAATATGGGGATCCAGGTCCCGCTATTGGTTATTGACCGGAGACGTGTCTCGGTTATGTCTACATAGTTCTCAAACCCGTAGGGTCCGCACGCTTAACGTTACGATGACAGTTTTATTGAGTTTTGATGTACCGAAGGAGTTCGGAGTCCCGGATGAGATCGGGGATATGACGAGGAGTCTCGGAATGGTCGAGACGTAAAGATCGATATATTGGACGACTATATTCGGACTTCGTAAAGGTTCCGAGTGATTCGGGTATTTTTCGGAGTACCGGAGAGTTACGGGAATTCGTATTGGGCCTTAATGGGCCATACGGGAAAGGAGAGAAAGGCCTCAAAAGGTGGCCGCACCCCTCCCCATGGTCTGGTCCGAATTGGACTAGGGAAGTGGGGCGCACCCTTCCTTCTTTCTCCTTCCCCCTTCCCTTCTCCTACTCCCACAAGGAAAGGAGGAGTCCTACTCCCGGTGGGAGTAGGACTCCCCCCTATGGTGCGCCTCTCCCCTTGGCCGGCTGCCTCCCCTTGCTCCTTTATATACGGGGGCAGGGGGCACCCCAGAGACACAACAATTGATCCTTGAGATCTCTTAGCCGTGTGCGGTGCCCCCCCTCCACCATATTACACCTCGATAATACCGTTGCGGAGCTTAGGCGAAGCCCTGCGTCGGTGGAAACATCATCATCGTCACCACGGCGTCGTGCTGACGAAACTCTCTCAACACTCGCTGGATCGGAGTTCGAGGACGTCACCGAGCTGAACGTGTGTAGAACTCGGAGGTGCCGTACGTTCGGTACTTGATCGGTCGGATCGTGAAGACGTACGACTACATCAACCGCGTTGTGATAACGCTTCCGCTGTCGGTCTACGAGGGTACGTGGACAACACTCTCCCCACTCGTTGCTATGCATCACCATGATCTTGCGTGTGCGTAGGAATTTTTTTGAAATTACTACGTTTCCCAACAGTGGTATCAGAGCCTGGTTTTATGCGTTGATGCTATGCACGAGTAGAACACAAGTGAGTTGTGGGCGATATAAGTCATACTGCTTACCAGCATGTCATACTTTGGTTCAGCGGTATTGTGAGATGAAGCGGCCCGGACCGACATTACGCGTACGCTTACGCGAGACTGGTTTCACCGTTGCGCACTCGTTGCTTAAAGATGACCGGCGGGTGTCTGTCTCTCTCACTTTAGTTGAACCGAGTGTGGCTACGCCCGGTCCTTGCGAAGGTTAAAAAAGCACCAACTTGACAAAGTATCATTGTGGTTTTGATGCGTAGGTAAGAACGGTTCTTGCTAAGCCCGTAGCAGCCACGTAAAATTGCAACAACAAAGTAGAGGACGTCTAACTTGTTTTTGCAGGGCATGTTGTGATGTGATATGGTCAAGACATGATGCTGATATTTATTGTATGAGATGATCATGTTTTGTAACCGAGTTATCGGCAACTGGCAGGAGCCATATGGTTGTCGCTTTATTGTATGAAATGCAATCGCCATGTAATGCTTTACTTTATCACTAAGCGGTAGCGATAGTCGTAGAAGCAATAGATTGGCGAGACGACAACGATGCTACGATGGAGATCAAGGTGTCGCGCCGGTGACGATGGTGATCATGACGGTGCTTCGGAGATGGAGATCACAAGCACAAGATGATGATGGCCATATCATATCACTTATATTGATTGCATGTGATGTTTATCTTTATGCATCTTATCTTGCTTTGTTTGACGGTAGCATTATAAGATGATCCTTCACTAAATTATCAAAGTATAAGTGTTCTCCCTGAGTATGCACCGTTGCGAAAGTTCTTCGTGCTGAGACACCACGTGATGATCGGGTGTGATAGGCTCTACGTTCAAATACAACGGGTGCAAAACAGTTGCACACGCGGAATACTCAGGTTAAACTTGACGAGCCTAGCATATAACAGATATGGCCTCGGAACATGGAGACCGAAAGGTCGAGCGTGAATCATATAGTAGATATGATCAACATGGTGATGTTCACCATTGAAACTACTCCATCTCACGTGATGATCGGACATGGTTTAGTTGATATGGATCACGTGATCACTTAGAGGATGAGAGGGATGTCTATCTAAGTGGGAGTTCTTAAGTAATATGATTAATTGAACTTAAATTTATTATGAACTTAGTCTTGATAGTATTTTGCAAATTATGTTGTAGATCAATAGCTCGCGTTGTTGCTTCCCTGTGTTTATTTTTGATATGTTCCTAGAGAAAAATTATGTTGAAAGATGATAGTAGCAAACATGCGGATTGGATCCCTGATCTGAGGATTATCCTCATTGCTGCACAGAAGAATTATGTCCTTGATGCACCGCTAGGTGACAGACCTATTGCAGGAGCAGATGCAGACGTTATGAACGTTTGGCTAGCTCAATATGATGACTACTTGATTGTTTAGTGCACCATGCTTAACGGCTTAGAATCGGGACTTCAAAGATGTTTTGAATGTCACGGACCATATGAGATGTTCCAGGAGTTGAAGTTAATATTTCAAGCAAATACCCGAGTTGAGAGATATGAAGTCTCCAACAAGTTCTATAGCTAAAAGATGGAAGAGAATCGCTCAACTAGTGAGCATGTGCTCAGATAGTCTGGGTACTACAATCACTTGAATCAAGTGGGAGTTTATCTTCCAGATAAAATAGTGATGGACAGAATTCTCTAGTCACCACCACCAAGTTAGTAGAACTTCGTGATGAACTATAGTATGCAAGGGATGACGAAAGTAATTCCCGAGCCCTTCGTGATGCTGAAATCGACGAAGGTAGAAATCAAGAAAAACATCAAGTGTTGATGGTTGATGAGACCACTTCAAGTGTTGATGGTTGACGAGACCACTAGTTTCAAGAAAAGGGCAAAGGGAAGAAGGGGAACTTCAAAAAGAACGGCAAGCAAGTTGCTACTCAAGTGAAGAAGCCCAAGTCTGTACCTAAGCCTGAGACTAAGTGCTTCTACTGCAAAGGGACTGGTCAACTGGAAGCGGAACTACCACAACTATTTGGTGGATAAGACGGATGGCAAAGTGAACAAAGGTATATTGGATATACATGTTATTGATGTGTACTTTACTAGTGTTTATAGCAACCCCTCGGTATTTGATACTGGTTCAGTTGCTAAGAGTAGTAACTCGAAACGAGAGTTGCAGAATAAACAGAGACTAGTAAAAGGCGAGGTGACGATGTGTGTTGGAAGTATTTCCAAGATTGATATGATCATCATCGCACACTCCCTCTACTTTCGGGATTAGTGTTGAAACTAAATAATTGTTATTTGGTGTTTGCATTGAGCATGAATATGATTTGATCATGTTTGTTGCAATACGGTTATTCATTTAAATTAGAGAATAATTGTTATTCTTTTTACATGAATAAAATCTTCTATGGTCATACACCCAATAAAATAGTTTGTTGGATCTCGATCGTAGTAATACACATATTCATAATAATTGAAGCCAAAAGATGCAAAGTTAATAATGATAGTGCAACTTATTTGTGGCACTTGCCGTTTAGTCATATTGGTTGTAAAGCGCATGAAGAAACTCCATACTGATGGGATTTTGGAATCACTTGATTATGAATCACTTGATGCTTGCGAACCGTGCCTCATGGGCAAGATGACTAAAACGCCGTTCTCCGGAACTATGGAGAGAGCAACAGATTTGTTGGAAGTCATACATACAGATGTATGTGGTCCGATGAATATTGAGGCTCGTAGCAGGTATCATTATTTTCTGACCTTCACAGATGATTTGAGCAGATATGGGTATATCTACTTAAAGAAACAGAAGTCTGAAACATTTGAAAAGTTCATATAATTTCAGAGTGAAGCGAAAATCATCGTAACAAGAAAATAAAGTTTCTACGATTTGATCGTGGAGAAGAGTATTTTAGTTACGAGTTTGGCCTTCAGTTAAAACAATGTGAAATAGGTTCACTACTCACGCCACCTGGAACACCACAGTGTAATGGTGTGTCCGGACGTCATAAACGTACTTTATTGGATATAGTGCAATCTATGATGTCTCTTACCAATTTACCACTATCGTTTTGGGGTTATGCATTAAAGACAACTACATTCACGTTAAATAGGGCACCATCAAAATCCGTTGAGACGACACCTTATGAACTGTGGTTTGGCAAGAAACCAAGGTTGTCGTTTCTTAAAGTTTGGGGCTGCGATGCTTATGTGAAGAAACTTCAACCAGATAAGCTCGAACCCAAATCGGAGAAATGTGTCTTCATAGGATACCCAAAGGAGACTGTTGGGTATACCTTCTATCACAGATCCGAAGGCAAAACTTTTGTTGCTAAATTCGGAAATTTTCTAGAGGAGTTTCTCTCGAAAGAAGTGAGTGGGAGGAAAGTAGAACTTGATGAGGTAACTATACCTGCTCCCTTATTGGATAGTAGTTCATCACAGAAACCAGTTTCTAAGACACCTATACCAATTAGTGAGGAAGTTAATGATGATGATCATGAAACTTCAGATCAAGTTATTACTGAACCTCGTAGGTCAACCAGAGTAAGATCCGCACCAGAGTGGTACGGTAATCATGTTCTGGAGGTTATGTTACTAGACCATGACAAACCTACGAACTATGAAGAAGCGATGGTGAGCCCAGATTCCGCAAAATGGCTTGAGGCCATGAAATCTGAGATGGGATCCATGTATGAGAACAAAGTATGGACTTTGATTGACTTGCCCAATGATAGGCGAGCCATAAAAAAATTAATGGATCTTCAAGAGCAAGACGGACGCTGATAGTAGTGTTACTATCTACAAAGCTAGACTTGTCGGAAAAAGGTTTTTGACAAAGTTCAAAGTGTTGAATACGATGAGATTTTCTCACTCGCAGCGATGCTTAAGTCTGTCCGAATCATGTTAGCAATTGCCGCATTTTATGAAATCTGGCAAATGGATAAACAAAACTGCATTCCTTAATGGATTCATTAAAGAAGAGTTGTATATGATGCAACCAGAAGGTATTGTCAATCCTAAAGGTGCTAACAAAATATGCAAACTCCAGCGATCCATCTATGGACTGGTGCAAGCATCTCGGAGTTATAATATACGCTTTGATAAGTTGATCAAAGCATATAGTTTTATACAGACTTGCGGTGAAGCCTGTATTTACAAGAAAGTGAGTGGGAGCACTACAGCATTTCTGATAAGTATATGTGAATGACATATTGTTGATCGGAAATAATGTAGAATTATTCTGCAAAGCATAAAGGAGTGTTTGAAAGGAGTTTTTTTTCAAAGAAAGACCTCGGTGAAGCTGCTTACATATTGAGCATCAAGATCTATAGAGATAGATCAAGACGCTTGATAAAGTTTTTCAATGAGTACATACCTTAAAAAGATTTTGAAGTAGTTCAAAATGGAAGAGTCAAAGAAAGAGTTCTTGCCTGTGTTACAAGGTGTGAAATTGAGTAAAGACTCAAAGCCCGACCACGGCAAAAGATAGAAAGAGAATGAAAGTCATTCCCTATGCCTTGGCCATAGGTTCTATAAAGTATGCCATGCTGTGTACCAGATCTATTGTATACCCTACACTGATTTTGGCAAGGGAGTACAATAGTGATCTAGGAGTAGATCACTGGACAGCGGTCAAAATTATCCTTAGTGGAATAAGGATATGTTTCTCGATTATGGAAGTGACAAAAGGTTCGTCGTAAAAGGTTACGTCGATACAAGTTTTTGACACTAATCTAGATGACTCTAAGTCTCGGTCTAGATACATATTGAAAGTGGGAGCAATTAGCTAGAGTAGCACCGTGCAGAGCATTGTAGACATAGAAATTTGCAATATACTTACGGATCTGAATGTGACAGGCCCGTTGACTAAAATTATCTCACAAGCAAAACATGATCACACCTTAGTACTCTTTGGGTGTTAATCACATAGCGATGTGAACTAGATTACTGACTCTAGTAAACCCTTTGGGTGTTTGTCACATGACGATGTGAACTATGGGTGTTAATCACATGGTGATGTGAACTATTGATGTTAAATCAAATGGCGATGTGAACTAGATTATTGACTCTAGTGCAAGTGGGAGACTGAAGGAAATATGCCCTAGAGGCAATAATAAAGTTATTATTTATTTCCTTGTATCATGATAAATGTTTATTATTCATGCTAGAATTGTATTAACCAGAAACATAATACATGTGTGAATATATAGACAAACAGAGTGTCACTAGTATGCCTCTACTTGACTAGCTCGTTAATCAAAGATGGTTATGTTTCCTAGCCATAGACATAAGTTGTCATTTGATTAACGAGATCACCTCATTAGGAGAATGACGTGATTGACTTGACCCATTCCGTTAGCTTAGCACTCGATCGTTTAGTATGTTGCTATTGCTTTCTTCATGACTTATACATGTTCCTATGACTATGAGATTATGCAACTCCCGTTTACCGGAGGAACACTTTGTGTGCTACCAAACGTCACAACGTAAATGGGCGATTATAAAGGTGCTCTACAGGTGTCTCCAAAGGTACTTGTTGGGTTGGCGTATTTCGAGATTAGGATTTGTCACTCCAATTGTCGGAGAGGTATCTCTGGGCCCACTCGGTAATGCACATCACTATAAGCCTTGCAAGCATTGTGACTAATGAGTTAGTTGCGGGATGATGTGTTACGGAACGAGTAAAGAGACTTGCCGGTAACGAGATTGAACTAGGTATCGAGATACCGACGATCAATCTCGGGCAAGTAACATACCGGTGACAAAGGGAACAACGTATGTTGTTATGCGGTCTGACCGATAAAGATCTTCGTAGAATATGTGGGAGCCAATATGGGGATCCAGGTCCCACTATTGGTTATTGACCGGAGACGTGTCTCGGTTATGTCTACATAGTTCTCAAACCCGTAGGGTCCGCACGCTTAACGTTACGATGACAGTTTTATTGAGTTTTGATGTACCGAAGGAGTTCGGAGTCCCGGATGAGATCGGCGATATGACGAGGAGTCTCGGAATGGTCGAGACGTAAAGATCGATATATTGGACGACTATATTCGGACTTCGGAAAGGTTCCGAGTGATTCGGGTATTTTTCGGAGTACCGGAGAGTTACGGGAATTCGTATTGGGCCTTAATGGGCCATACGGGAAAGGAGAGAAAGGCCTCAAAAGGTGGCCGCACCCCTCCCCATGGTCTGGTCCGAATTGGACTAGGGAAGTGGGGCGCACCCTTCCTTCTTTCTCCTTCCCCCTTCCCTTCTCCTACTCCCACAAGGAAAGGAGGAGTCCTACTCCCGGTGGGAGTAGGACTCCCCCCTATGGCGCGCCTCTCCCCTTGGCCGGCTGCCTCCCCCTTGCTCCTTTATATACGGGGGCAGGGGGGCACCCCAGAGACACAACAATTGATCCTTGAGATCTCTTAGCCGTGTGCGGTGCCCCCCCTCCACCATATTACACCTCGATAATACCGTTGCGGAGCTTAGGCGAAGCCCTGCGTCGGTGGAACATCATCATCGTCACCACGCCGTCGTGCTGACGAAACTCTCCCTCAACACTCGGCTGGATCAGAGTTCGAGGGACGTCATCGAGCTGAACGTGTGTAGAACTCGGAGGTGCCGTACGTTCGGTACTTGATCGGTCGGATCGTGAAGACGTACGACTACATCAACCACGTTGTGATAACGCTTCCGCTGTCGGTCTACGAGGGTACGTGGACAACACTCTCCCCTCTCGTTGCTATGCATCACCATGATCTTGCGTGTCCGTAGGAATTTTTTTGAAATTACTACGTTTCCCAACAACTAGGGCCCTGCTGACAAGCATTAAGCATAGCAAAGTCATAGCTGAAGGAAATATGCCCTAGAGGCAATAATAAAGTTGTTATTTATATTTCCTTATATCATGATAAATGTTTATTATTCATGCTAGAATTGTATTAACCGGAAACTTAGTACGTGTGTGAATACATAGACAAACAGAGTGTCACTAGTATGTCTCTACTTGACTAGCTCGTTAATCAAAGATGGTTAAGTTTCCTGGCCATAGACATGACTAGTCATTTGATGAACCGGATCACATCATTAGAGAATGATGTGATTGACTTGACCCATTCCGTTAGCTTAGCACTTGATCGTTTAGTATGTTGCTATTGCTTTCTTCATGACTTATACATGTTCCTATGACTATGAGATTATGCAACTCCCGAATACCGGAGGAACACTTTGTGTGCTATCAAACATCACAACGTAACTGGGTGATTATAAAGATGCTCTACAGGTGTCTCCGATGGTGTTTGTTGAGTTGGCGTAGATCGAGATTAGGATTTGTCACTCCGATTGTCGGAGAGGTATCTCTGGGCCCTCTCGGTAATGCACATCACTATAAGCCTTTCAAGCAATGTGAGTAATGAGTTAGTTATGGGATGATGCATTACGGAACGAGTAAAGAGACTTGCCGATAACGAGATTGAACTAGGTATTGAGATAGTGACGATCGAATCTCGGGCAAGTAACATACCGATGACAAAGGGAACAACGTATGTTGTTATGTGATTTGACCGATAAAGATCTTCGTAGAATATGTGGGAGCCAATATGAGCATCCAGGTTCCGCTATTGGTTATTGACCAGAGACGTGTCTTGGTCATGTCTACATAGTTCTCGAACCCGTAGGGTCCGCACGCTTAACGTTCGATGACGATCGCTATTATGAGTTTATGTGTTTTGATGTACCCAAGGTAGTTCGGAGTCCCGGATATGATCACGGACATGACGAGGAGTCTCGAAATGGTCGAGACATAAAGATCGATATATTGGATGACTATGTTGGACATCGGAATGGTTCCGGATAAGTTCGGGCATTTACCGGATTACCGGGGGTTACCGGACCCCCCCCCCCCCCCCCGGGGAGCATATGGGCCTTAATGGGCCTTAGTGGGAGAGGAGAGAAGGCAGCCTAGGAGAGGGCGCCCCCCCAAGCCCAATCCGAATAGGGTCAGGGGGGCGGCCCCCCTTTCCTTTCTCCTTCCCCCTCTTCTTTCTTTTCCTAGTGGGACTAGGAAAGGGGGAGTCCTACTCCTACTAGGAGGAGGACTCCTTCCGCCTTGGCGCGCCTAGAGAGGCCGGCCGGCCTCCCCCTCCCTCCTTTATATACGTGGGGAGGGGGGCACCCTAGAACACACAAGTTGACATTGTTTAGCCGTATGCGGTGCCCCCTCCACAGATTTCCACCTCGGTCATATCGTTGTAGTGCTTACACTACTAGGAAAACCCTTACCAGTAGCGCTGGTTTTTTGGCTATTAGTAGGCGGGCATGCGCGCTACTGCTACGGTGCTACAGCTATTTTTTAGCAGTAGCGCTTGTTTGAACCAGCGCTACTGCTATCTATATCTAGCAGTAGCTCGCCTCTGTCCATCGCTACTGCTAATACTAGTAGCGTGCCCCTACAACCAACGCTACTTGTAAGCAGCGTTGCTACTACTCCAATACCCCACGCTACTGCTAGTATTTTCTTTTTTTTATGTTGCTGTATTCGTATTTTTACAGGTTTTATACAATTACAACATACACTTACACTGAAACTATATGAAATAGGAATGTCTCATCATCGTCATTGAAGTGGTACAACATAGTCTCATCATATCAACATAGTCTCAACACAAATGATGTCGATCTCATCATCATCTCGAAATAGCGATACAAGTTAATGATCACATGTCTCTTACATTGTCACTGTAGACACATGTTTCATCATCTACCTAAACTATGACATACGAGATAAGAGTGATCACGATGATCAAAAGCGGTATTATGTAGTAGTTTTTGCAGCGGCGCTGGTTCTGAATCCCCTGTTGTGCTATGAATCTCAAGTAACTAGCTTCGGCTTCCGCTCTGCTATCAAACCCTTTCTGGCTTCCGCCAAAGAAGCTAGAGACTTGGGCCTGACACTCTGGCCACTCATCATACACACCCGGAACATGCCCTACATACACGGCATACCACTTCCTCGCCATCGTTGATCTATATACCTGTCAGAGATGCACATATATATATACCATGAAGCAAATTCAACAAAACAGTTATGAAATAGAAGCAACATATATAGTAAACATAGTTAACAAATTTTATCGTACCGAAAGTAATTAACTAGAGCGCGGCACCATACATCTAATAGTTTCGTCGTACTGAGAGATTCAAGTTTCGTCGTACAGAAAGTAACAAGTAACTAAACAGACACATTGTTTTTAAGCAGTGCACTCTTCCCATCTGTCCATATCCGGAAGGGTGCACCCAAGCTTAGTGAAAGGCGTCATGTCCTGACGCTGTAGGGCAATGCGGGTTCGGACGTCAGCTCGCGATATTGGGCCGCCGTAGAACATCCCATTCTCTTCGAGGACATCTTTCATGATGATGGACGCAATTTCCTGCTGGATCCGGTAGAAATCATTTCGAAGTCGATTATCCGGCACGGCTCCAAAGGCTTCGGCCCATCTCTGGATATGGGTATCGGATGAAGATTTCATGCAAAGTGATTGCACATCCCTTCTGTACTCCATCATTAGATGGATGACGTAGAATCCATCATTCTCACTTCTTGCCGGTTGCTGGATGCAACAGAAGTCAGTCTTGTGGCTGAAACAAAGCCCGACCTTATTTGTTTTTTTGCTTTGGATGTAGCCACCCCGCATGCTGAAGCCCAGCATAGCTCTGTCCAGAACATACTTTATGTGTGTGTAATCTTTCTTCTGTATGTTCTTCGACGGGTCCAAATATAGAGCGCGGGAGTAACGCGGGTAAAGAACAATGAGAACGGCACGACACCCCCCGCTGCGCAAAATACACGATCAAGTTTAGCCTCCATGCGTGCAAAGTAACTATTGAAATGCACGAAGGATGTATGTGTTATAGTGCTATCCGCGGATGACTTACCTGGGATGATAAGGTAGGAGAATCGTTTCTTTGTCCTTATTGCTGACCAAGAATTCTTCGATGTACTGACTCGCATATTGATGGTTGGCATCGTTGATTGACAAGAAGCCCTCATGCATGTAGTATGGGTCCGCGACCGCAAGACCGGTGACTTGCTCTCTCCTGACGATGTAGTTCATGTGCAGCGCATACAGGCGGACGAACGTAAAATCGAGTGTCCTCATTTGAAACATCTGGAAGATGTAATCAAACCTCAGGAAGAAGAGGTCCGCGGGGCATGTGTGGACATACATCTTGCAACTGCTCGGCACATGAACCGTATAAAGTGGGTATCCTGGATCATCCGAGGCGAGGAGGCTTCTCTCTGTCGAAAGCACATGGTCATGGAGTCTCCTGAGATCCCCTGCTATGGCAGCTAGTGCATTCGCCGGTACCATTGGCTCTCCCGCGACATGGATTAATGGCGCATGTTTCATTGGTCTCTTCCTCTGCTTCTCTTGGTGGGCTCAGGTGCTGGTGGGTCTGTCAGACCCTCCCTGAGCACCACCCCTAGTGTTGTCGAGCTCAGCATTGGACGACTCTGGCTAATTAGTTGAGCTTGGGTGGAGCCGGCATATGGAGGCGTGTCCTGCGAGGATTGCATGAACAAAGACTTCTTGCACTCCCGAGGACGTTCCGACTCTGGTACATGCATCTCATATTCATATGGTTGACTCATTGTTACTTCTTTGCCAAAGGCAGTATTGAAATACTGGTTAGGGTCATCGGCCACCTCCATGTCATGATCCATATCCTCTTCCATGGGGCAGATGGCATCATCTGCCGGAATGGTTGGCCCTCCTTCCTCATGTCTCTCGATCTCAGCAAGCAGCACAGACAATGGTTGTACTTGTGTAGGTGGTGTTGTGGTCATACCTTCCTGAGGTCCCGTTTGTGTGCTCCCGGCCACCTCGACACGAAGAAGATTTTTCGGCCAAAGGATCGGCCAATTTTTGCATTGGCCAAGCTGCGTGGGGGTCTCATCATCCTCTCCATCGGTTTGTATCGGACGAGGGAAACCCTCGTAGCCCGCTTTGACACTCGCCACGGAGACCCTTAAGGCGTTATCAGGCATCTGCCGGCGGTGAAACAATCGATCCTTAGGCTTGACTATAGTACCGTTCTCCACATCCACCCACCCGCCCTTCATGTGGTAAAGGAGGGTGCACGGAGTGGAGTCAGCCTACCAAAGACATATACGTGCGGCGTCAGAGATCCAAAAAGATTGGCAATTGAAGATTAATGAATTAGTTGAGTTGATGAAGGTGCGACGCGTATTTACCGTGAGGGCGTCGAGCTCAGCCAATGTCGACGGCCCGACATTCAAGCCAGAGACGGAGCTAGGGCTGCTGTGAGAGCTGGGTGCAGGAGCAGGTGGTGGAGGAGGTGCGGGTGCAGTTGCCATACTACGTACGGGTATGGGTGTGGTGTTCATTGAGTTGCTCCCGGTGAAGCTGGGCATGGGAAAATCACTTGGTGGCGCGTTTGGATTGTGTTGCACCCATGTGACCACTGTTGGAATCAAGCTTGTAAAGGCAACCACCATAACAGATCTACAGGTAGCGATTATCTCAGCTTTGGTCTCGGCTTTTGCTTTGTCCATCGTCCGCGCCACCTTCTCATCGATAGTCACTTGACTGAACTTCTTTCTCTGTCTTTTGGCCTCGGGGTCCTTGCTATAATAGTACTTCCACGTGGCGCCATCCCCGGCGCCGTGCACACGTCCATATTGGGGCCGCTGGCCGGGCGGGTGTCCCATCATTATGTTCATGGCCCGGTTGAAAGGAGTGTCCCACTTGTACTTCGCCGACGACTGAGTCGACTGAGTCGACGAGTCGCTTTCAGCCGCAAAGCTTGTGTTGCTCTCTCTGCAAAATGGACCGTGAATCATTTACGAATGCGACTAGAATGTAGTAGACTTCATTGATCAGAACCTAATATGTAAGGTGGTAAAAGGATAATTACCAGTTTTCTCATGAATTTCCTAGTCGGCTCGTGGGTGAAAAAAATCTTTTTCTTGGGGTCCCACGAGAATCGGGCCCTGATGAAGTCGTGCTCCTACTGGTCGGTGAACTCAGCCAATGGGTCTAGGATCCCCTGACATTCACGTTCTGCGTCCTCCTTAGCCCACACGGGCCTCTTTCCCGTGTAACCACGACTTCCAAGGCGGTGGTTCCCCATGTTCTTTCCCTGCAGCTTCTTGCCTCTCTCCGACGTGGCCTTGGTAGCTTCTTCATTGCATGTCTCCTTGAACTCTCCAATGTCCTCTATCGTAATTTTCGGAATGTCTGCAACAATCTCGGCGTAGGTTTCATGGTCTACTTGAATCGCCTTTTTCACCCTTGTTTTCCAAGCGCTCAATGCGTTGCTGAACTTCCCTAGGGCTTTGTTGTTGATTTTTTTCATGGCATCATCATCCCATGGGTCGACATCGTCATTCCGACCGGGGAACAGGAATCTTGCGTGCAACCTAGTTAGGAGCAGCTTCTTCAAATGTTCATTCTTCCGTATTTTTGTGGTGTTGATGTTAGCGGTATCCCGTAGGATGCATGCTAGTTGGTTGCCGTAACACGCTGCCACTTCTCGCGGCTTTATTGGCTCGAACTCGCCAGGGTGCACCGCCGTGACCACCAGTCTTCCGGTGCCGAGCTCATTTGGGCGTCGTGTCCTCTTTTCCTTCTTTCCCTCACTGGCTTGGGAGGTCCCACCTTCCGTGCTGTAGTTAGCAACATCATCAGCGCCAGTCTCAGTGCCGGTGTCGTTGGTGGCATCAGTGTCGGCACCACCACCGTCGTCCTCCGTCATGACAAGGGGGTCGTGACACCCAGCTTGCTGTCTCTCCTGATCCGCCAGAAAGTCGAGGTAGGCGTGTGCTCGACCTAATTGGGACTGAGAACATCCGGCCTCATCGGTGTCGGTCATGTTTCCTAGGGTTCAATGTCGTAGTCGTTTAATTATCGAGCTTTATATAATAAAGTGAATAATGACAAAAAAGTGACCTTTGTTTTGCCAGAAATGTCGTTTCATTCCCGTCGCGACAAATCTCAAGCACTCGATATGTCCAACTTTCTAGCACAAGTCATGCCGAAATTCACGGAAAATTTCGGCATGACCTTTGCTAGAAAGTGCACATATAGAGCGCCTGAAATTTGCCCGAATGGAAATGAATCAACATTTCCAGCAAAACATAGGTCACTCCAACCGGCAAAACATAGGTCACATATAGAGCATCTCGCAAGCAATGGAGCAACTCCAAATGGACTCCAATGGACATCATTTCATTTCATTTCATAAACTTGCTGCTGTGTCCATCAACATTGCATTCAAATAAAATTGCAGACTACTGTAATGGACTAGTTACAGAAATGCAAAATTGATCACCGCAAATTTTCACTAACAATACTTTCTGCCAACTAGCTACTTGCTGCCAATACAAGTACTTGTGGCTTAATACAAAAAACAATCTTCAGTTTCCACTAATCTTCAATGGCAGAAAAATGCAAAATTGATCACCGCATATTTTCAGTTCCAAATTTGCTGCAAACATGACACTTTCCAAGATATTTTTTTAGCATTGTTGTTTGCAATGATGCTAGCTACTCCATTTTCAGTGGCATATTCAGTGGCTACTTCATTTTCTCTTTTTTTGATAACCAGTTTTTAGTCCATATTTGGTTACGTTTTGTAGGTTAATTCCTTGTGCTTATCAAGATAGTTGGTCCAACACTAAATGTTCAGTTATCAAAACTGAAATTTGCTGAAGTTTGCACAGTTATCAAAACTGAAATGTTCAGTTAACTGAAAAATTCAAAAATTTCTGTAACTGAACAGTGTGCTCTAACTGAATTCAAATGAGATCATATTTGTATTCTAGTTTGCTTTGAATTCTGTTAGTGAACAATTCTAGTTTGCTCTAACTGAAAACAGCAGCAACACACAACACCAGCAGCACACATGCATCAATGACAGCAAAAAAATAGACTGCAGGGGGAGAACCTGCTGCACCTTGCCGAGCACCTTGCTTCCGGCCACCTTCTCCTCCTCGCCGAGCACCTTGCTTCCGGCCAAACCTGCTGCAGAGAACACATACGGACGGTTAGAGAGAGAGAGAGAGAGAGAGAGAGAGCCGGCCGGTGGAGGGACAGCTCAGGGCGACGCGCGTCGACGGCGGCGTGGGCGGGGCGCGGCATGGGCGGGTGCGGCGTCGGCGGCGGCGGAGGGGCCGGGCCCAGGGGTGGACCTATGGGGACGGGCCCGGCAAGGGGGAGGGAGTGTCGGGGCGGCGCGCGTCGACGGCGGCGTGGGCGGGTGCGGCGTCGGCGGCGGGGGAGGGGCGGCACGGATCGTCGATCGGATCGAGCGAGAGTGAGAGAGGAAAGAGATGTGGTTGTGTATAGGCGACTTAGCTACATCACGGGGTAGAAAAACGCGCTATAGCTAAGTTAGCTATAGCACGGGGCTGAGAAACGCGCTACTGCTAATTTTTTTAATTTTCTTTTTCTTTTTCTTATCTATAGCGCGCCGCAGGAAAATGCGCTATAGCTAAATTAGCCATAGCGCCGGGGCTGAGAAACGCGCTACTGCTAACCTTTTTTTATTTCTATTTTATTTTTATTTATATTTATTATTCCTTTTCTTTTTCTTTTTCATATTCCACATCTTCCTTCCTTTTTATTTTATTTTTATTTCTCTTTTTATTTATATTATTCTTTTTCTTTTTCTTTTTCATATTCCACAAACTTTCTTTCATTTTGCAAAACTTCCTTTCTTTTTCTTTTTCTTTTTCTTTTTCTTTTTCATTTTATTTTTCATATTCCACTAACTTCCTTCCTTTCTTTTTTTATTTTTCTTGCATTTCATTTTCCACCACTTATTAGTTCCTTTTTCTTTTTCTTTTCATTTCATTTTGCAAAACTTCCTTTCTTTTTCTTTTTCTTTTTCTTTCATTTGCACTTTTCTTTTTCTTATCTTTCTTTTGCACTTTCCTTCCTTTAATTTGGTCTGTTGTTTGAGCAATACCACTGTTACCCTCTGGATAATAATTAGTATAATATATCTTACATCCTTTGACCGCTATCGGCGGTATACAAAATAGCTAGACACACACAAAATTTGTGGATTAGTTTGTCAGCTTGGGCGACGACGACTCTTTAGAATGATCTTCTTCCCTCTTTTGTTCGTTGTCGAATAATTGAGCCCATGGTCGTGACTTTTCCTTCTCCAGGGATTACAAACCTTCGTAGGTAATGTAGTCTTCATTCTTCTTTTGACGTATGTTTTGTCGTCATCAGCATCATCTTCCCTCATCGGATCACCGTACTGGTCATAGTCTTCCTCGTTGGCGACTCCATGCATTCCGGCGATGCTCCTTTTGCTTCTCCTCACGAAAACATGGCTGGGATTGATCGGATCAGTTATGAAGAAACATTGTGTCACGTGTTTAGCGTGTACCCATGGCTCATTTTTGGCGATGGCGTTGACGGTACCGCTATCGGAGTCGGGTATACACATGGTAGTGAAATGTTGGTTTTCTCTCTGTACATTCTTAGCCCATCTGACACGGAACATCGTCGTGCTATGCAATCCAGAGTAGTTAAGCTCCCATATCTCTTCGACCCTTCCGTAATATCTTTCAATTACATTCCCGGTCATGGCTTCCATCGTCACCCCTGAGTTTTGGTCATCACTGTTTATATCTTTCTCCTCCGTGTAGAACGTGTATCCGTTGATATCGTATGCTTGATAAGTCGCGAGGTTGGTCGAGGGGCCATGTGCTAAGGCGTATATGAGCGTTCCGTTCGGACAACCTCTTCCGGGGGATTAGCCAGAACTCGCTCTTTGAACCAACGCAAGAAAGTGGAGTTGTGCTCTCTAATAACTTCATCGTCTGTCCTGTGCACCCCACGGTCATGGTACTTCTTTGCGATGGTCTCTTTGTGCAGTGTCACGAAATCTTCTAGCACATCTAGGTGTTGTAGCACTACTAAGTTTGCCCTGTCAATGTCGTTTTGTTGGCCCGAGCGTAACACATTCACATCCCTATGACTGTTGGTGTGACCTTCGCCTTCGAGCCTTCCATAGTGCTTGTTGACGGGCAAACCAACAACAGGGTCTCCGGTGCCTACTAGATAACTCTCACAGAAAGAGATGCACTCTTTGGTCAGATATCCCTGGGCTATGCTTCAATCTGGACGGGACATGTTACGAACGAATCCTTTGATGACGCCATTCATCCTCTCGAACGGCATCATGCTGTGCAGGAATGTCGGTCCTAGGTCGATGATGTCGTCCACGATGTAGACACATGGATGCACCATGACATCAAAGAACGCGGGCGGGAAGTACATCTCTAGCTCATTCAGTATGACAACGATCTCTTCCTGTAGCCTATGGAGTTGCTTCACACTGATCGACTTTCGAGAGATAGCATCAAAAAAGTGGCATAGGTCAATAAGCGTCTCACGCACATGTGTGTCCATAATCCCTCTAAGTGCAACCGGGAGTAACTGCGTCATCATCACATGACAGTCGTGAGACTTCATCCCACTGAACCTTTTTTTCTTAATGTCTAGATATCTGCTTATCTTCCCACAGTATCCAGAACTAACTTTGATTCCGGCAAGGCACTTGAACAATTGATCGACGTCCTTCGGATCTAAGGTGAAGCAAGAGGGGGGTAATATTGTTCTTCCTTATTGTTTACTTTTTCCCCCTATCTTCCGTCTCCGTCTCCGTCTCGGTCTCCTCTGACGACCTTTTACCAGGCATTTGGAGATCTTCCCTGATTTTCAAAAATTCCAAGTCTTTTCTTGCCTTCGACCCATCCTTGGTCCTCTCCGGCATGTTCATCAATGTTCCAAGCAAACTCTCACGGATATTTTTTGTGATATGCATTTGATCAAGGGTATGAGGCGTGCCAAGTATGGGCCAGTATTCCAAGCCCTAGAAAACAGATCTCGTCTTCCATATCTTCAGCAGCGAGACTGAAGGAAATATGCCCTAGAGGGAATAATAAAGTTGTTATTTATATTTCCTTATATCATGATAAATGTTTATTATTCATGGTAGAATTGTATTAACTGGAAACTTAGTACATGTGTGAATACATAGACAAACAGAGTGTCACTAGTATGCCTCTACTTGACTAGCTCGTTAATCAAAGATGGTTAAGTTTCCTGGCCATAGACATGAGTTGTCATTTGATGAACGGGATCACATCATTAGAGAATGATGTGATTGACTTGACCCATTCCGTTAGCTTGGCACTTGATCGTTTAGTATGTTGCTATTGCTTTCTTCATGACTTATACATGTTCCTATGACTATGAGATTTTGCAACTCCAGAATACCGGAGGAACACTTTGTGTGCTATCAAACATCACAATGTAACTGGGTGATTATAAAGATGCTCTACAGGTGTCTCCGATGGTGTTTGTTGAGAGGTATCTCTAGGCCCTCTCGGTAATGCACATCACTATAAGCCTTGCAAGCAATGTGACTAATGAGTTAGTTACGGGATGATGCATTACGGAACGAGTAAAGAGACTTGCCGATAATGAGATTGAACTAGGTATTGAGATTGAACTAGATAATGAGATCGAATCTCGGGCAAGTAACATACCGATGACAAAGGGAACAACGTATGTTGTTATGCGGTTTGACCGATAAAGATCTTCGTAGAATATGTTGGAGCCAATATGAGCATCCAGGTTTTGCTATTAGTTATTGACCAGAGACGTGTCTCGGTTATGTCTACATAGTTCTCGAACCCATAGGGTCCCCACGCTTAACGTTCGATGATGATCGCTATTATGAGTTTATGTGTTTTGATGTACCGAAGGTAATTTAGAGTCCCGGATATGATCACGGACATGACAAGGAGACTCGAAACGGTCGAGACATAAAGATCGATATATTGGATGACTATGTTTGGACATCGGAATGGTTCCGGATAAGTTCGGGCATTTACCAGAGTACCGGGGGTTACCGGAACCCCCCGGGGAGCAGATGGGCCTTAATGGGCCTTAATGGGAGAGGAGAGAAGGCAGCCTAGGAGAGGGCGCGCCCCACCAAGCCCAATCCGAATTGGGTGAGGGGGTCGACCCCCCCCCTTTCCTTTCTCCTTCCCCCTCTTCCTTCTATTCCTAGTGGGACTAGGAAAGGGGGAGTCCTGTAAGTGCATCTAGGGCCACCCCTTGTTGGTTTTGGAGTATTGACGACAAACCTGGTTGAGGGACTAATGTGTTTGTGAGAATTGCAGGATAACACAGGTAGTAGTCCCTCATTGATTCGGTTTACCTACCGGAGATGACCCCTAAAAATGTGTGAAGACATTGAAGACAATGGTGGTCTGTGAAGATATTCACATTGAAGACTATGACCTGAGAAGACATCGCATGAAGACTATGGAGCGCGAAGAATTAGTTGTTTCGTAGTTTCCTTTTCTTCCTTGTTGAGTCATAGGAACCACCGCATTGTTAAGTGGGGTCCAAGTGAACAAAGTTAGAGTGACTGAAGTGATGCTCAACCAAATCCTATGTCTTCGAGCGAAGACAATGAGAGAAAATCTTATAAAGAGTCGGATAAGTCAGCTTTACTTGTAGCCCAAGTCAAGCTGCCGCGTGTGTTTGAAATCGGACCATTGGACACGTGTCAGTTCCTTAGTGACCGAGGGCCATTTCGGAAAAATCAGGTCGGGTTGCCTCCTGGCTATAAATAGCCCACCCCCTACACCGTAAATTGGTGGCTGCTCAGAGTTAGTGCACGGCTTTTGTCATTTGAGAGAAACCCACCTCCGAAGCATTTGAGAGAGAGAGATCCTTGCAAGGACAAAGCCCAAACCACCTAGAGCCCAAAGAGTGTTTGGCATCACTAAAGTCTTTCTGTCCGCGTGATCTGAAGACCTGTGACACTTGAGGACTGTGAATCCTCCAGCTGGTTAGGCGTCGCGTTCTGAGCATCCAAGAGTCATTGTGGATTGCCGGTGAACGAAGTCTGTGATGGTTCGGAAGTCTACCTTGAAGACTTACCAGAGTGATTGGGCGAGGACTAAGTGTCCTTAGCTCAAGGGGAATAAGGTGAAGACGCGGTCTTCTGAGTTAAATCTCAGCCTCCCTAACCAGACGTACAGTTGTCACAGCAACTGGAACTGGTCCAACAAATCACTGTCCTCTCCAAGCTACTGGTTCTATCTCTTCCTTCTCTTTACTAACAGTTTGTCTTCGTGAAGTCATTGCCTGCTTGCATTATCTGTTTGACTTCACTGTGTGTTGACTTGTATTGACTGGCTTCGTACTATCTTCCATCCTGATCCATACTGCCTAGCTGCTAATAGTCTTTGTGCTTTCACTTCATTGAATACTTGACTATGGTTTGCCTAGTGTAGTCTACCTTCCGCTGCATATCAATAGGTTCATTTCTATTGTTTGTCTTTGAAACTCCCATGTTTTGAAGACTTTCATAAAACTCGCCTATTCACCCCCCTCTAGTCGATAACCAGCTCTTTCAATTGGTATCAGAGCAAGGTACTCCCTTGTTCTGTGTGATTCGGTTTAACCACCTGGAGTTTTAGCTATGTCGACTGCAGGGATAATCAAAGTCTCCGCTGCGTGCCCTATCTTCGATGGCACTGAATACCCCTACTAGAAAAATAAGATGCGCATGGTATGTCGTGATGGTCTTGAAGCCATTGATGTCGACCTCTGGTATGTCGTCAAGAACGGCGTTCCCAAGACCGGTGAAGGTGTCACCCCTGCTGATGTCAAGAAGTTCGTTCAACTGGATTCTACTGCCAAGAACATCATCTGTGGTCATCTGACCAAAGGACAGTATGGCCGTGTGAGTTCTCTGGAAACATCGAAGCTAGTCTGGGACTGGCTCTCCAAAGTCAACGAAGGCGTCTCAACCCAGAGAGATCAAAGGATCAGTGTCCTTCGCAACCTCTTCAACCGCTTCAAGAGACACGACAATGAGAACATCCAGCTCACATTTGATTGCCTCACTGATATCATAAATGAGCTTGAGGCACTCGGCGCCACTGAGATCACCAAGCATGAAATCGTCAAGACACTTCTGAGATCACTTGACAGCTCATTTGACACCCTAGCCCTGATGATTCAAGAACGCCCTGACTTCAAGACTCTCGATCCGTCTGACATACTTGAGAGGCTCAACACACATGAGTTTCAGCTATCTGAGAAATGAGATATCTATGGTCCCAACTATGGCCGAACTCGCGCTTTGAAGGCAAAGGTTGTTTCCTCATCTGAAGAAGAATCTGACTGCAGTTCTGGTGATCCTAAAGACATTGGAAAGGAGCTTGCTATGCTTGTGAAGAAGTTCCAGAAATTCACTAAGAAGAAAGGCTTTAGAAAGTCTTCGTGATCCAGCTCAAGAAATGATGAATCTTATACCCATGACCACAAGAAGAGAACATGCCACAAGTGCAAGAAACCTGGTCACTACATCTCTGAGTGTCCATAGTGGGACAATAAGAAGAAGAAGAAGAAGAAGAGCAAGGAATATGATTCTGATGACAAGAATAAGAAGAAATCCTCAAAGTCTTCTTCCAAGTCTTCATCGAAGTCTTCATCACACAAGAAGAGTTCATCTGGCAAGGCTCGTGCTTTTGTTGGCAAGGAGATGGATTCAGAGGAAGAGTCTGCTTCTGAGCAGGCGGAGGTGGAGTCTGAGGACGAGTCCGACTCTGGCGTTGCAAGTCTGGCTCTAGCTACAGCCTACGTTGCCAAGTCCATCTTCAACACTGAAGACAATGGCTCCGTCACCAACGCTGATGCTAATGACAAGGACGGCTCTGCTCCCACCTACTGCTTCATGGCACATGGTGCCAAGGTAAAATCACGCGATGCTTACTTTCAAACATCAAGTGAAGATGACTCTGATTGTGAATCCAAACCCAGCTACAAAACACTTGCTAAAATTGTAACTGAACAACAGAAAGCTATGGAACATATTCAAAAACTGTTAGACAAAAGCGATGACATGTTGGACGCGGAAATGACCCGATCTTATTACTTAATTGAAGACATCAAAAATCTTCATGTTAAGTACGAGGAACTTGAAAGTCATCATGAAACGCTCTCAACAACTCATGAAAAGCTTTCCTATGATTATCTTCAAAGGAAGCAAGAGCTTGAGAAATTGATAACGATTCATGAAGGTCTTCAAAAGCAGAACGAGTCACTTCGCGCTCAACAGATTAGTGCCGCTCAGGAAGGATTTGAACCACCATGTCTAAAATGCATTGAGCGTGATAACACTACCTCTGTTGCTGAATGTTCTACTGCTGCTACTGTTGCAATATCTTCAACTGCTGATGTGGTAACTAACCCCTCTGCTGAGGATACCACTACTATTGCTGATGAAAATTCTAGGTTGAAGACTTTTCTTGAGACAGGGATGTACAAAAGCCTCAAGGGGCATCAGACATTATGTGATGTCCTCAAAAAGAAGATTCTGAACCAAAACCCTAGAAAGAGGGTGTTGGGTTTGAGAGGAAAATGAATGTTGATGGTTCTTACTAGAAACCTGAGCAGTACCCAAAACCAAATGGGTTGCTGCAAAGGAACTTTCAGTGGATCCATCCACCTTATCTGGCTTCACTTGTGCTAACCCCATTATCATTGATGAATCCTTTGATGCAAACTATAAACTTTTTAAGAATCAGAATGGTGAAGTGTTTGCCAGGTATATTGGTACTAACTGCAGGAATGGGCCACCTATGAAGAAGATCTGGGTACCCAAAAGTTGTCTTGAGAATCTTCCTGTGAATGTCATCATGACACCGCCTGGGAAGAAGACAAACCCCAGACCAAAGGCTTCATATGGCCCAAAGGCTTCATACAGACAGAGGACTCAACTGAGTCACCCTAATGCCAATGTTTTCCAGGAAAATTATACTCAGACCCATGAATATGAGCGTGTTTCCTCAAACCGCTATGTTCATAGAACAAAGAACTTTTCTGCTTATTCTTATGAGTATTATTCACCTCCTGCAAGGCTATTTGCTAGGGCTCCAAAGCCGAAGTTCTCAGATGCTGCACTTAGACTCATTGCTTCGAAGCCACCCCTGAAAATGTGGGTGGTTAAGAAAACTTAACTCTCTTTTGCAGGGAAAGGTCTCCAGCCGGAAATCAAAGGCATCCGATGCTATTGCTGGGGACCTAAAACATCTTGTGGGACGCAAGATAAAATGCCCAAATGGTCTTACTATGTATTTTGTTCCTGAATCGCTTGCCAGTCATCCTATCAGTCCTAAGCTGGATCTAAGCCTTGATAATCCGCTTGTTCGTCAAATGTTTATGCTTCACAATACCCTTGGTGAAGCCTATCCCCCTAACTGCACTGTAGGGTTTGACACCAAAGTCTTCAGAATGGATTAAGGACAGTGGATGCACTAACCACATGACTGGCGATCGAAGTCTTCTGATGGATTCAACACTACGTCCATCTGACAAGAGTCACATCACATTTGCTGATACTAGTAAAAGCAAGGTATTGGGTCTAGGTAGAGTTGCAATCTCAAAGGATCGGCACATGGATAAAGTGATGCTTGTTGAATCCCTTGGTTTCAACTTAATGTATGTCTCAATGCTTTGTGACTTAAACATGATTGTGATATTTGGGAAATATTGTTGCCTTGTTCTAATGGAATCTGACAAGTCTCTAGTCATTGACGGGTATCGAAAAGATGATCTGTATATGGTAGATTTCTCAGCACGACCACAGTTGGCCGTATGTCTTCTAGCAAAAGCTTCAGAGTGCTGGCTTTGGCATCGAAGGCTAGGACATGCTGGCATGAGGAACTTGCACACTCTCGCGAAGAAGAAACACGTCGTAGGCATCGAGGGCGTCAAGTTCAAGAAGGATCATCTCTGTGGTGCCTGCAAAGCTGGAAAGATGACAAGGGCCAAGCATCCCTCGAAGACAATCATGACTAAATCTCAACCCTTCGAGCTGCTTCACATGGATCTCTTTGGCCCTACTCACTACTCTACTCTCACTACTACTGCTTGCCTCTATGGCTTCGTCATTGTTGATGATTATTCAAGATATACATGGGTACATATAATCCTTTACGACAATGAAGTGCAGGATGTCTTCAGACGCTTCGCCAATCGTGCCATGACGAATTATGGTGTCAAAATCAAGCATATCAGAAGTGACAATGGCACAGAGTTCAAGAACACCGGCCTCGACACTTATCTTGATACATTGGGCATCACTCATGAGTTCTTTGCTCCGTACACACCTGAGCAGAATGGCATCGTGGAGCACAAGAACAGAACTCTTATCGAGATGACTCGAACGATGCTTGATGAGTACAAGACTCCAAGGAAGTTATGGCCTGAAGCTATTGATACTGCATGCCACGTCATCAACCGTGTCTATCTCCATAAGCTTCTGAAGAAAACATCCTATGAACTACAAACTGGTAAGAAGCCAAACGTAAGTTACTTCAGAGTATTTGGTGCTAGGTGTTGGATCAAGGATCCACATCAGACATAAAAATTTGCACCGGAAGCACATGAAGGTTTTATGCTTGGTTACGGAAAGGATTCGCACTCCTACAGATTCTTCAACCTCTTTCACTATAAAGTGGTTGAAACTGTGGATGTGCGGTTCGATGAGATTAACGGCTCGCAAAGAGAGCACCTGCCAAATGTGCTAGATGAAGTCCCTCCTAGTGAGTCAATCAAACTAATGGGTATCGGAGAGATCATACCTCCAGAGGCACAGCCTGAAGAAGAACTTATCATTTCTGCGCCTAATCAACCTGAAGATAATGATCAGACTAAAGTCAATGGTCAAAATGAAGACAATGATCAGCATGCGCAAAATCTTCGTCCAGTTCGTCCTCGTGTTGCAAATGAAGTTCAGATTGAAAAGATAATTGACAGCATCAATGCACCTGGTCCACTCACTCATTCAAGAGCAACACAGCTAGCAAATTTCTGTGGGCACTTTGCATTTGTCTCGATATTTGAACCCAAGAAAGTTGCTGAAGCTTTTATCGAACCTGAATGGATTCAAGCTATGCAAGAAGAGCTTCAACAGTTCGAGCTGAACAATGTGTGGGAATTGGTCAAGCGTCCTGATCCTCGCAAGCACAACATTATAGGCACAAAATGGACATATCACAACAAGCAAGATGAGCATGGTCAAGTCGTCAGAAACAAGGCCCGTCTAGTTGCTCAAGGATACACTCAAGTTGAAGGGATTGACTTCGATGAAACGTTTGCTCCTATGGCTAGGCTTGAAGCCATTCGCATACTGCTAGCCTATGCCAACCATCACAACATCCTTCTGTATCAAATGGATGTGAAGAGTGCCTTTGTCAATGGCAAGATTGAAGAAGAAGTGTATGTTGCACAACCTCCTGGCTTTGAAGATCCAGAAGGACCTCACGCCGGTCGCGGACCTCGTCTCCTCCGCCGCCGCCGTAGGTGTCTTCCGTCGCCAAGTTAGGGCACGGGAGATTGAACTGCTCGGCCTCCCACTCCTCTCTGTCTAGCAGTTCTTTGCGTGGTAATTAAAACTTACTTTCTACTGCCTGTTTGATCTGATAGATTCATCCTTCTTCACCAAAAGTGGTTTTTATGCCTACCAAATTGAATCTATCATGTTCTGCATCTCATATCATGCCTAGTATATTCACTTATGCTTCACAACAAGTTAGATTCCTCACTTGTACCTATTCTTGGATTCGTACAAATCTGGAACCAACTCTCACCAAATAAGTGAATGTATTTGCGCTATGAGGTCAATGTCTTCAAACTGATTTATCTTCAAAAATCTTCTGAGAATGCATATGACCTCTTCCCCTTCCCTCGCATCTCTAATGTTGTCACAGGTACATGTCCGTGGGAGAATCCCTTGGTTCTCATAGTCTGCATTCATTTGCAGAATTCTTACAGCGTCACATCAATTCTCCCGAAGCCAGTTCTTGTCTGACCAGCAGACGGAAGCCTTTGCAAACTTTGAAGCCATTCAGTTTGAACTACATGGCCACTGAAAAGTCAGCAAGAAAGGGCGGCAGGTAGCACCACAGGGGCACTTCTATGGATTTGCCCGAAGATCTCTATGAGTTATGCAAAACTGATCCTGAAGAGAGCTATGGCCAACGCAAAACACGAATCCAATGGATTCGAAGATATTGGGCCGAGCAATGGTTCAAGTACAGATTCGTCACCAAGGAATATGCTGAAAAGAATGCCATCAAGCGTCCTTGGGGGATATTCTCTATAGAAATCTTCAACCCAAAACCAATCTGGAGCTATTGCTCAGGGTTTCTACCCTTGCATGGTCCGTGGACCACAGCCTGTAGATGCCGACCCATCGTCTCTGTTATGGTGTCATGGAGACAATTTGTTCAAGCACAACTACAAGTTTGCCAAGGATTCTGCAGTGAAGAACAAGAAGAGTCTCGGATGCAACTTCAATCCAGGTCCTTCTGCTCCTAGGGCTGATGGCACACGTGATGCCAATCCCAATGTCATCGGCTCCTTCGACAACTTTGATGGTTTCCTCTCCTACATCACCGCTCAGAGGGCCATAGTGGATCAGTCTGGAGATGATGCTGATTCTGATGAAGCTCCTGCTCCGCCGAAGCCACAAAAGCAAAAGAAACCAAAGGCTTCGAAACCTGCTGCTACACCAAGTGCTTCGCGTGTGAAGCCACTGGCCACTGCTCCTCCTGCACCAAGTATGCATTCTAAAGATCTTTGTCGTGTCTCCAAGAAGACAGAGAAGCCCAGAAGAAAATTGTCAAGAGTTCTGGACAAGCACTGACCCCAGCTGCCATTCTGTGGAACGAGAATGAAGCCATTGATCTGTCAACTGACGATGAGTGTGGTGATGATGCTCTTGAGCAGCTGATAAAGAGCAAGCAAGAGGCGGAGATCTTCAACGATCTGCCCCTCTTCGATGTGGACATCTTGAATAATTTCATTGATGAGTTGTTTGACAACCCAAGCTTCAGTTTCAATGATCTTCAGCTCCCAATTGGCATCAGCGTCTCCTTCCAAGGCGCCATTGCTCCTGAGATGGCTCTGGCTCAGAAGATTGTTAAACTGAAGAACGAAATTGATTATGAGAAAGCCCAGTTCAAGAAGCACATGGCCAAGCTTAGTGTGGCTGATGTTTAAAACTTCAAGCAAATGTTGATGAACTGAAGGAGGCATTTCACAAGAAACATGAAGAAGCAAAAGGTTCAAGAGAGCGAATGAAATTCCTCGCTGCAATGTGTGTTCAAGCTCACAATGAAGCTGAAAAACGCAAGGCTCTTGGACGTCCAGGCATCAATCCCAAGATTGCTGCCAAAAAGAAGAAGCCTGCTCTGGCCCAAGCTGAAGCATCAAGGCCGGAATCACCTCAAAGCCTAAGGTCCCCACAGTAGCTTCAGAACTGAAGAAGACAAGGGTAGCTGAAGCCGAAGCCAAGAAGCGCAAGAACAAGAATGCCTCTAATGATGCACCACAGACCAAGAAATGGAAGACGAAGTCTTCGAAGAAAGATCTGAAGGAAATATGCCGTAGAGGCAATAATAAAGTTATTATTTATTTCCTTATTTCATGATAAATGCTTATTCTTCATGCTAGAATTGTATTAACCGGAAACATAATACTTGTGTGAATACATAGACAAACAGAGTGTCACTAGTATGCCTCTACTTGACTAGCTCGTTGATCAAAGATGGTTATGTTTCCTAGCCATAGACATGAGTTGTCATTTGATTAACGGGATCACATCATTAGGAGAATGATGTGATTGACTTGACCCATTCCGTTAGCTTAGCACTTGATCGTTTAGTATTCTGATATTGCTTTCTTCATGACTTATACATGTTCCTATGACTATGAGATTATGCAACTCCCGTTTACCGGAGGAACACTTTGTGTGCTACCAAACGTCACAACGTAACTGGGTGATTATAAAGGTGCTCTACAGGTGTCTCCGAAGGTACTTGTTGGGTTGGCGTATTTCGAGATTAGGATTTGTCACTCCGATTGTCGGAGAGGTATCTCTGGGCCCACTCAGTAATGCACATCACTATAAGCCTTGCAAGCATTGTAACTAATGAGTTAGTTGCGGGATGATGTATTACGGAATGAGTAAAAAGACTTGCCGGTAACGAGATTGAACTAGGTATTGAGATACCGACGATCGAATCTCGGGCAAGTAACATACCGATGACAAAGGGAACAACGTATGTTGTTATGCGGTTTGACCGATAAATATCTTCGTAGAATATGTGGGAGCCAATATGAGCATCCAGGTTCCCCTATTGGTTATTGACCAGAGACATGTCTCGATCATGTCTACATTGCTCTCGAACCCGTAGGGTCCGCACGCTTAAAGTTCGATGACGGTTATATTATGAGTTTATGTGTTTTGATGTACCGAAGGTAGTTCAGAGTCCCGGATGATATCGGGGACATGAAGAGGAGTCTCGAAATGATCGAGATGTAAAGATCGATATATTGGACGACTATATTCGGACATCGGAAAGGTTCCGAGTGATTCGGGTATTTTTCGGAGTACCGGAGAGTTACGGGAATTCGCCGGGGAGTATATGGGCCTTATTGGGCTTTAGGGGAAAGAGAGAGGAGAGGCTGGGCGCCCCCCCAAGGCCTAATCCGAATTGGACTAGGGGGAGGGGCTGCGCCCCCTCCTTCCTTCTCTTCTCTCTCCCCTTTCCTTGACTCCTACTCCTACTACTTGGAAGGGGGGAATCCTACTTCCGGTGGGAGTGGGACTCCTCCTAGGGCGCGCCATAGAGAGGGCCGGCCCTCCCCCTCCTCCACTCCTTTATATACGGGGAGGGGGGCACCCCTTGGAGACACAACAATTGATCATTGTTCTTTTAGCCGTGTGCGGTGCCCCCCTCCACCATAGTCCACCTCAATAATATCGTAGCGGTGCTTAGGCGAAGCCTTGCGTCGGTAGAACATCATCATCATCACCACGCCGTCGTGCTGACGAAACTCTCCCTCAACACTCGGCTGGATCGGAGTTCGAGGGACGTCATCGAGCTGAACGTGTGCTGAACTCGGAGGTGTCGTACGTTCGGTACTTGATCGGTCGGATCGTGAAGACATACGACTACATCAACCGCGCTGTGCTAACGCTTCCGCTTTCGGTCTATGAGGGTACGTGGACACACTCTCCCCTCTCGTTGCTATGCATCACCATGATCCTGTGTGTGCGTAGGAAATTTTTTGAAATTACTACGTTCCCCAACAGTGGTATCCGTGCCTTGTTTTATGCGTAGATGTTATATGCACGAGTAGAACACAAGTGAGTTGTGGGCGATACAAGTCATGCTGCTTACCAGCATGTCATACTTTGGTTCAGCGTTATTGGTTGATGAAGCGGCCCGGACCGACATTACGCGTACGCTTACGCGAGACTGGTTCTACCGACATGCTTTGCACACAGGTGGCTGGCGGGTGTCAGTTTCTCCAACTTTAGTTGAACAGAATGTGACTACCCCCGGTCCTTGAGAAGGTTAAAACAGCACTAACTTGACGAACTATCGTTGTGGTTTTGATGCGTAGGTAAGAACGATTCTTGCTCAGCCCGTAGCAGCCACGTAAAACTTGCAACAACAAAGTGGAGGACGTCTAACTTGTTTTTGCAGGGCATGTTGTGATGTGATATGGTCAAGGCATGATGCTAAATTTTATTGTATGAGATGATCATGTTTTGTAACCCAGTTATCGGCAACTGGCAGGAGCCATATGGTTGTCGCTTTATTGTATGCAATGCAATCGCCCTGTAATTGCTTTACTTTATCACTAAGCGGTAGCGATAGTCGTAGAAGCAATAGTTGGCGAGACGACAACGATGCTACGATGGAGATCAAGGTGTCGCGCCGGTGACGATGGTGATCATGACGGTGCTTCGAAGATGGAGATCACAAGCACAAGATGATGATGGCCATATCATATCACTTATATTGATTGCATGTGATGTTTATCTTTTATGCATCTTATCTTGCTTTGATTGACGGTAGCATTATAAGATGATCTCTCACTAAATTATCAAGGTATAAGTGTTCTCCCTGAGTATGCACCGTTGCGAAAGTTCTTCGTGCTGAGACACCACGTGATGATCGGGTGTGATAGGCTCTACGTTCAAATACAACGGGTGCAAAACAGTTGCACACGCGGAATACTCAGGTTAAACTTGACGAGCCTAGCATATAACAGATATGGCCTCGGAACACTGAGACCGAAAGGTCGACCGTGAATCATATAGTAGATATGATCAACATAGTGATGTTCACCATTGAAACTACTCCATCTCACATGATGATCGGACATGGTTTAGTTGATTTGGATCACGTGATTACTTACAGGATTAGAGGGATGTCTATCTAAGTGGGAGTTCTTAAGTAATATGATTAATTGTACTTAAATTTATCATGAACTTAGTCCTGGTAGTATTAGCATATCTACGTTGTAGATCAATAGCTCGCGTTTTGCTCCCCTGTTTTATTTTGATATGTTCCTAGAGAAAACTAAGTTGAAAGATGTTAGTAGCAATGATGCGGACTTGGTCTGTGATCTGAGGATTAACCTCATTGCTGCACAGAAGTATTATGTCCTTGATGCACCGCTAGGTGACAAACCTATTGCAGGAGCAGATGCACACATTATGAACGTTTGACAAAAGCTCGGTATGATGACTACTTGATAATTTAGTGTACCATGCTTTACGGCTTAGAACCGGGACTTCAAAAATGTTTTGAACGCCACAGAGCATACAAGATGTTCTAAGAGTTGAAATTGGTATTTCATACTCATGCCCGTGTCGAGAGGTATGAGACCTCTGACAGTACTTTGCCTACAAGGTGGAGGAGAATTGCTCAGCTAGTGAGCATGTGCTCAGAATGTCTGAGTACTACAATCACTTGAATCAAGTGGGAGTTAATCTTCCAGATAAGATAGTGATTGACACAGTTCTCTAGTCACTATCACCAAGTTACTAGAACTTCGTGATGAACTATCATATGCAAGGGATAACGGAAATGATTCCCAAGCTCTTCGTGATGCTGAAATCAACGAAGGTAGAAATCAAGAAAAACATCAAGTGTTGATGGTTGACAAGACCACTAGTTTCAAGAAAAGGGCAAAGGGAAGAAGGGGAACTTCAAGAAGAACGGCAAGCGAGTTGCTGCTCAAGTGAAGAAGCCCAAGTCTGGACCTAAGCCTGAGACTGAGTGCTTCTACTGCAAAGGAACTGGTCACTGGAAGCGGAACTGCCCCAAGTATTTGGCGGATAGTTAGGATGGCAAAGTGAACAAAGGTATATTTGATATACATGTTATTGATGTGTACTTTACTAGTGTTTATAGCAACCCCTCAGTATTTGATACTAGTTCAGTTGCTAAGATTAGTAACTCGAAACGGGAGTTGCAGAATAAACAGAGACTAGTTAAGGGTGAAGTGACAATGTGTGTTGGAAGTGGTTCCAAGATTGATATGATCATCATGGCACACTCCCTATACTTTCGGGATTAGTGTTGAACCTAAATAAGTGTCATTTGGTGTTTGCGTTGAGCATGAATATGATTTGATCATATTTATTGCAATACGGTTATTCATTTAAGTTAGAGAATAGTTGTTGTTCTGTTTACATGAATAAAACCTTATATGGTCATACACCCAATGAAAATGATTTGTTGGATCTCGATCGTAGTGATAAAAATATTCATAATATTGAAGCCAAAAGATGCAAAGTTAATAATGATAGTGCAACTTATTTGTGGCACTGCCGTTTAGGTCATATTGGTGTAAAGCGCATGAAGAAACTCCATGCTGATGGGTTTTTGAAATCACTTGATGCTTACGAACCATGCCTCATGGGCAAGATGACTAAGACTCCGTTCTCCGGAACAACGGAGCGAGCAACTGACTTATTGGAAATAATACATACTGATGTATGCGGTCAGATGAGTGTTGAGGCTCGCGGCGGGTATCGTTATTTTCTGACCTTCACAGATGATTTTAGCAGATATGGGTATATCTACTTGATGAAACATAAGTCTGAAACATTCGAAAAGTTCAAAGAATTTCAGAGTGAAGTGGGAAATCATTGTGACAAGAAAGTAAAGTTTCTACGATCTGATCGCGGAGACAAATATTTGAGTTACAAGTTTGGTCTTCAATTAAAATAATGTGGAATAGTTTCAAAAATTCGTGCCACCTCGAACACCACAGCATAATGGTGTGTCCGAACGTCATAACCGTACTTTATTGGATATAGTGCAATCTATGATGTCTCTTACCGATTTACCACCATCATTATGGGGTTATGCATTAGAGACAACTACATTCACATTAAATAGGGCACCGTCTAATCCGTTGAGACGACACCGTATGAACTATGGTTTGGCAAGAAACCTAAGCTGTCGTTTCTTAAAGTTTGGGGTTGCAATGCTTATGTGAAAAAGTTTCATCGTGATAAGCTCAAACCCAAATCGGAAAAGTGTGTTTTCATAGGATACCCAAAAGTTACTGTTGGGTACACCTTCTATCACAGATTCGAAGGCAAGATATTCGTTGCTAAGAATGGATCCTTTCTAGAGAAGGAGTTTCTCTCGAAAGAAGTGAGTGGGAGGAAAGTAGAACTTGATGAGGTAACTGTACCTGCTCCCTTATTGGAAAGTAGTTCATCACAGAAATCTGTTCCTGTGACTCCTACACCAATTAGTGAGGAAGGTAATGATGATGATCATGTAACTTCAGATCAAGTTACTACCGAACCTCGTAGGTCAACCAGAGTGAGATCCGCACCAGAGTGGTACGGTAATCATGTTCTGGAGGTCATGTTACTAGACCATGATGAACCTACGAACTATGAAGAAGCGATGGTGAGCCCAGATTCCGCAAAATGGCTTGAGGCCATGAAATCTGAGATGGGATCCATGTATGAGAACAAAGTATGGACTTTGATTGACTTGCCCAAATGATCGGTGAGCCATTGAGATTAAATGGATCTTCAAGAGGAAGACGAACGCTGATAGTAGTGTTACTATCTACAAAGCTAGAATTGTCGCAAAAGGTTTTCGACAAGTTCAAGGTGTTGACTACGATGAGAGTTTCTCACTCGTATCTATGCTTAAGTCTGTCCGAATCATGTTAGCAATTGCCGCATTTTATGAAATCTGGCAAATGGATAAACAAAACTGCATTCCTTAATGGATTTATTAAAGAAGAGTTGTATATGATGCAACCAGAAGGTTTTGTCGATCCTAAAGGTGTTAACAAAATGTGCAAGCTCCAGCGATCCATCTATGGACTGGTGCAAGCATCTCGGAGTTGGAATATACGCTTTGATGAGTTGATCAAAGCATATAGTTTTATACAGACTTGCGGTGAAGCCTGTATTTACAAGAAAGTGAGTGGGAGCACTACAACATTTCTGATAAGTATATGTGAATGACATATTGTTGATCGGAAATAATGTAGAATTATTCTGCAAAGCATAAAGGAGTGTTTGAAAGGAGTTTTTCAAAGAAAGACCTCGATGAAGCTGCTTACATATTGAGCATCAAGATCTATAGAGATAGATCAAAACGCTTGATAAGTTTTTTCAATGAGTACATACCTTGACAAGATTTTGAAGTAGTTCAAAATGGAACAGTCAAAGAAAGAGTTCTTGCTTGTGTTACAAGGTGTGAAATTGAGTAAGACTCAAAGCCCGACCACGACAGAAGATAGAAAGAGAATGAAAGTCATTCCCTATGCCTCAGCCATAGGTTCTATAAAGTATGCCATGCTATGTACCAGATCTATTGTATACCCTACACTGATTTTGGCAAGGGAGTACAATAGTGATCTAGGAGTAGATCACTGGACAGCGGTCAAAATTATCCTTAGTGGAATAAGGATATGTTGTTCGATTATGGAGGTGACAAAAGGTTCGTCGTAAAATGGTTACGTCGATACAAGTTTTCGCACTGATCCAGATGACTCTAAGTCTTCATCTGGATACATATTGAAAGTGGGAGCAATTAGCTAAAGTAGCTCCGTGCAGAGCATTGTAGACATAGTAATTTGCAAAATACATACGGATCTGAATATGGCAGACCCGTTGACCAAACTTCTCTCACAAGCAAAACATGATCACACCTTAGTACTCTTTGGGTGTTAATCACATAGCGATGTGAACTAGATTATTGACTCTAGTAAACCCTTTGGGTGTCGGTCACATGACGATGTGAACTATGGGTGTTAATCACATGGTGATGTGAACTATTGATGTTAAATCACATGGCGATGTCATCTACATGATTGACTCTAGTGCAAGTGGGAGACTAAAGGAAACATGCCCTAGAGGCAATAATAAAGTTATTATTTATTTCCTTATTTCATGATAAATGTTTATTATTCATGCTAGAATTGTATTAACCGGAAACATAATACTTGTGTGAATACATAGACAAACAGAGTGTCACTAGTATGCCTCTACTTGACTAGCTCGTTGATCAAAGATGGTTATGTTTCCTAGCCATAGACATGAGTTGTCATTTGATTAACGGGATCACATCATTAGGAGAATGGTGTGATTGACTTGACCCATTCCGTTAGCTTAGCACTTGATCGTTTAGTATTCTGCTATTGCTTTCTTCATGACTTATACATGTTCCTATGACTATGAGATTATGCAACTCCCGTTTACCGGAGGAACACTTTGTGTGCTACCAAACGTCACAACGTAACTGGGTGATTATAAAGGTGCTCTACAGGTGTCTCCGAAGGTACTTGTTGGGTTGGCGTATTTCGAGATTAGGATTTGTCACTCCGATTGTCGGAGAGGTATCTCTGGGCCCACTCAGTAATGCACATCACTATAAGCCTTGCAAGCATTGTAACTAATGAGTTAGTTGCGGGATGATGTATTACGGAACGAGTAAAGAGACTTGCCGGTAACGAGATTGAACTAGGTATTGAGATACCGACGATCGAATCTCGGGCAAGTAACATACCGATGACAAAGGGAACAACGTATGTTGTTACGCGGTTTGACCGATAAAGATCTTCGTAGAATATGTGGGAGCCAATATGAGCATCCTGGTTCCGCTATTGGTTATTGACCGGAGACGTGTCTCGGTCATGTCTATATTGTTCTCGAACCCGTAGGATCCGCACGCTTAAAGTTCGATGACGGTTATATTATGAGTTTATGTGTTTTGATGTACGGAAGGTAGTTCGGAGTCCCGGATGAGATCGGGGACATGACGAGGAGTCTCGAAATGATCGAGACGTAAAGATCGATATATTGGACGACTGTATTCGGACATCGGAAAGGTTCCGAGTGATTAAGGTATTTTTCTGAGTACCGGAGAGTTACGGAATTCGCCGGGGAGTATATGGGCCTTATTGGGCTTTAGGGGAAAGAGAGAGGAGAGGCTGGGCGCCCCCCAAGGCCTAGTCCGAATTGGACTAGGGGGAGGGGCTGCGCCCCCTCCTTCCTTCTCTTCTCTCTCCCCTTTCCTTGACTCCTACTCCTACTACTTGGAAGGGGGAATCCTACTTCCAGTGGGCGTAGGACTCCTCCTAGGGCACGCCATAGAGAGGGCCGGCCCTCCCCCTCCTCCACTCCTTTATATACGGGGAGGGGGGGCACCCCTTGGAGACACAACAATTGATCATTGATCTTTTAGCCGTGTGCGGTGCCCCCTCCACCATAGTCCACCTCGATAATATCGTAGCGGTGCTTAGGCGAAGCCCTGCGTCGGTAGAACATCATCATCGTCACCACGCCGTCGTGCTGACGAAACTCTCCCTCAACACTCGGCTGGATCGGAGTTCGAGGGACGTCATCGAGCTGAACGTGTGCTGAACTCGGAGGTGCCGTACGTTCGGTACTTGATCGGCCGGATCGTGAAGACGTACGACTACATTAACCGCGTTGTGCTAACGGTTCCGCTTTCGGTCTACGAGGGTACGTGGACACACTCTCCCCTCTCGTTGCTATGCATCACCATGATCCTGTGTGTGCGTAGGAATTTTTTTGAAATTACTACGTTCCCCAACAAGATCGGGCTGCTCCCACAGAGCCCCTTGTTGTCGAGCCCATCTCTGTTGCTCGTCCGGCATCCGAACACCAAGAGCGTCAGTTAGTACTTAACGAGCCTGCTTTCACAGAGGCTCCTGAAGCTGAAGAAGTTCCAGCTGTTGACCCCACCACTGCTGAAGACATTGGTCCCCAAGACAATGTAGTTGATGATGAAGTCCTTCCTCACATCGAGCACCAAACGGTATCATCGCCTGTTCTCACGAACAGCGAGCTCATCAGCATTGGTCGTCCTTTGACGCCAATCGCTCAGGATGCTTTGTTGGCTGATCACCCACAACAAGACACTCCAAGTCAAGTATCACCAAGTACTCCACCACCTCAAGTCACCACTCCGGTGCTTGATGATGACGACTATGTGGTCCAGCCAACTCCCTCTCCAAAAGTGTCGCCCGTATTTCGCAGGCTTCGCAAAGGACCAAGGCCACAACTCGCTCTATCGAGCGTTCCAGAAGGAGAAGTGCAAAACAACTCAGTAGCACGACAAGTGTTTCCTGAAGCCACTCCAACTGTGAACGTCTCAGAATCTGAAGCCAAAGCTGCTGAAGATACACCGGCTGCATCAGCCGCAGAACAACAAGAAACCCGTGAAGAAGAAGAACGTGTTGCCACACCCCCTATCAACCAAGATGTTCTCGAAGAGAACGAGTCTGTGCCCGACCCTACTGAAAACATTATGGCGTCCACCAACGACACTACTGAAGCCAATGACGTTGTCATGGCTGAAGCTAATGTTGCACCTGAAGCCACTATTGCACATGAAGCCATTGTGCAGCTTGAAGCCCATGTCAATGCCAATGCTCCTGTACCACTTCCAAGGCCTCACACTATTGAGCTGGCTTTTGATCGTGGCCAACATGACATGGTTCGTTGGCCCATTCTGGTTCCTCCTCCTGCTCCCGGACCTCAATTTGATTATCATGTGGAGCACAGACCTCAGGTCCAGAAGCCAAAACCGAGGCTGCCAAGGTTTCCAGGTACTGCAACTTCACCAGGATCATTCAATGTGAATGGCTTCATTGCACACAACACCATCTTTGATAGCGCCAAGAACCCATATTCGAAGCCAAGAATTTCATCTGATCGGTTCTGGAGCTATCAGCAGCGCAGTTACTATTCTTGTGTTCTTTACAATCAAGGGTGCATCTTTCCCCATATGTGTCTAGACTGCGAAGCTATTGCTGGCCTGCCCTGCTTGGAAGAAGCCCTAGACTGCTTCAGAGATGCTGGCCTTCTGCAATTTGTGACTGATAAGGAGCACTGGAACGAACAGCTTCTGCTACAATTCTATGCCACCCTCCACATTCACAGCTATAATCGGGATCCAAAGACATGGGTCCTTGAGTGGATGACAGGCAATGTACACCATGAAGCCAAAGCTCTTGATATCATTGAGCTTACTGCCCTGCCCACTCTAGGTGAACTCTTTGAACCTGGTTGTCAGCTTCGCCGCAATGCTTTGGAGAGAATCTTCCAGAAGCCTGAGCCAAATATGAGCCAAATGCTGAGCATGATGAATCCATTGCCACAAGATGCTGAATACCCAAAGGAATTCTTTGTTGAAGACCTAGAGTATCTGCCTCGCACCATCTTTCATATTATCAGGCAAACTCTATGGCCCGTCAAAGGACATTCTTCTGCAGCAAAGCTTGAAGGCTCAATGAAGACATTGGTCTTCTATATTATCAATGGCATCAGCTTCAATGCTCAGGATTTCTTCATTCGACAACTTGCTGCATCTGGCTCTGATCTCTTTGGTCTGAAGTTTTACGCTCCATGGGTTATGCGCCTTATCAAGCTTCACTCTGCTATCAACTATCAGTCGTCTGCACGCAACCATGTGATATTCTTGCCAGAGGTTGATATGTCTGTCGAAGCCATATACCCAGAGCCTGCCAAGGAGCCAATTTATCTTCACAACGTCGATCGTCAAAGTTTCACTCAACCTCTTGAAGGAATTCTTGCTGCAACTCGTGTTTATCCTTTGGCTGGAAATACTCGTGCACCTCATCGTGCCCATACTGAACCCACTGAAAGCACTATTACACAAAGGCCTCGGAAGCGATCTCGTGTTCTCAATGACCGAGAGCTTCTCGTGGCCTTGCATCAGAAGCAAGATAAGCATCATGACTGCCTCAAGCGTCAGCTGCAGAGTCTCTTGGTGGATGTTAATTGCATTCGCAATCTAGCCACCAAGAATGCATTTGTCACTCATGAAACCAGTCGACGGTCGTGGAAGAGTCTGACATTACTCAGTTCTGAAGATGATCTTCAACAAGATGGCTTCACAGATAGATTCAAATTTGATTCCACTCCTCCTAGGAACGCTGTCTTGCGTCGGACTCCCTCACTCGAAGACTCTGAGTACTCCTCCTCAGCGGCAACTGTTAATGCCAGAGTCATTGATGACGAAGATGATGCTACTTCAACTACTACAACTTCGGCGCTTATTGACACTGCACCAAGTTCTTCTGCACCACCGGACTCCAACATCGACCCTGCACCTTCACCTACTCCTCATGGGAACGAGTAGAGGCTCTATTTCTTCAAACCTTTTTGGTCCTTACTGACAAAAGGGGGAGAAGCATATAAGTTGATAGTCTTCAAGCGGGTCCATATGGGTGGTTGCTTTATATTTTGCCAAGTCTTTATAACCCTCGTTTTGATACATTTTGGTTCTTTGGGTTGTAACACTTAAACTTGATGGTCGTCTGCTACTTTTTCTGCTATTCTATGATACGATGATAAATTCCGCATGAAGTCATTCCGTAGACGTCCATTTTTCATTATGCATGTCATTATCTTTGTTATATCCTTGCATGCATGATGAATTGTCTTCTTAAGGTGAAGAGGATCTCCACAAGTACAACCTGCCATGTGCATTTGCATTCAAAAGTAAATAACTTACATGCACATCTTCAAGGGGAGCCTTTTGCTACTTATGAAGACAATACCTTAGTCCTTAAAATTCACATACCTTTATCCCCGTTGAAAGCTTCAACCAGTTTGTCATCAATCACCAAAAAGGGGGAGATTGTAAGTGCATCTAGTGCCACCCCTAATTGGTTTTGGAGTATTGACGACAAACCTGGTTGAGGGACTAATGTGTTTGTGAGAATTGCAGGATAACACAGGTATTAGTCCCTTATTGATTCGGTTTACCTACCGGAGATGACCCCTAAAAATGTGTGAAGACATTGAAGACAATGGTGGTCTATGAAGATATTCACATTGAATACTATGACCTGAGAAGACATCGCATGAAGACTATGGAGCGCGAAGACTTAGTTGTTTCGTAGTTTCCTTTGCTTCTTTGTTGAGTCATAGGAACCACTGCACTGTTAAGTGGGGTCCAAGTGAACAAAGTCAGAGTGACTGAAGTGATGCTCAAGCAAATCTTATCCAGAGTCGGATAAGTCAGCTTTACTTGTAGCCCAAGTCAAGCTGCCGCGTGTGTTTGAAATCTGACCGTTGGACACGTGTCAGTTCCTTAGTGACCCAGGGTCATTTCTGACAAATCAGGTCGGGTTGCCTCCTGGCTATAAATAGCCCACCCCCTACACCATAAATTGGTGGCTGCTCAGAGTTAGTGCCCGGCTTTTGTCGTTTGAGAGCAACCCACCTCCGAAGCATTTGAGAGAGAGATCCTTGCGAGGACAAAGCCCATAACACCCAGAGCCCAAAGAGTGTTTGGCATCACTGAAATCTTTCTGTCCGCGTGATCTGAAGACTTGTTACACTTGAGAACTATGAATCCTCCAACCGGTTAGGCGTCGCGTTCTGAGCATCCAAGAGTCATTGTTGATTGCCGGTGAACGAAGTCTATGAAGGTTCGGAAGTATACCTTGAAGACTTACCAGAGTGATTGGGCGAGGACTAAGTGTCCTTAGCTCAAGGGGAGTAAGGTGAAGACGCGGTCTTCTAAGTTAAATCTCAGCCTCCCTAACCAGACGTACAGTTGTCACAGCAACTGGAACTGGTCCAACAAATCAATGTCCTCTCCAAGCTACTAGTTCTATCTCTTCCTTCTCTTTACTAACAGTTTGTCTCCATGAAGTCATTGCCTCCTTGCATTATCTGTTTGACTTCACTGTGTGACGACTTGTACTGATTGGCTACGTACTATCTTCCATCCTGATCCATACTGCCTAGCTGCTAATAGTCTTCGTGATTTCACTTCATTGACTACTTGACTATGGCTTGCCTAGTGTAGTCTACCTTCCCCTGTATATCAATAGGTTCATTTCTATTATTTGTCTTCGAAACTCCCATGTTTTGAAGACTTTCATAAAAATCGCCTATTCACCCCCCTTCTAGTCGATAACCAGCTCTTTCAAGTCCTACTCCTACTAGGAGGAGGACTCCTCCCCCTTTGGCGCGCCTAGAGAGGCCGGCCGGCCTCCGCCCTCCCTCCTTTATATACGCGGGGAGGGGGCACCCTAGAACACACAAGTTGACATTGTTTAGCCATGTGCGGTGCCCCCTCCACGTATTTCCACCTCGGTCATATCGTTGTAGTGCTTAGGCGAAGCCCTGCATCGGTAACTTCATCAACACCGTCACCACGCCGTCGTGCTGACGGAACTTTCCTTCGACCTCAGCTAGTTCAAGATTTCGAGGGACGTCACCGAGCTGAACGTTTGAAGATCGCGGAGGTGCCGTACTTTCGGTACTAGGATCGGTTGGATCGCGAAGACGTTCGACTACATCAACCGCATCACTTGACGCTTACGCTTATGGTCTACGAGGGTACGTGGACAACACTCTCCCGCTCGTTGCTATGCATCATATAGATCTTGCGTGATCGTAGGAAAATTTTGAAATTACTGCATTACCCAACAATAGCATCATCAATCTCAGAACATAATGGATACTAGGTATCAAGCCCTAACAAATTGACCCAATTACATGAAAAATATCATCCAACTCCATCACCATCCAGGAAGCCTACGAAGGAATTACTCACTCCCGGTAGTGAGCATCATGAAATTGTTGATGAAGAAGAGTTGATGATGATGATGACGACGACGAATCCCCCTCTCTGGATCCCTAAACAGACTCCAGATCAGCCCTCCCGATGAAGAACAGGAGGTGGCGGTTGCTTCGTGTCGTAAAACACAATGAAACTTCTTCACTTATTTTTTTTCTCGGCATAATGGAAATTATATGCTTGGAATTAGGTCAGGCAACCGCCTGTGGGACCCAGAAGCCATCAGGGCACGCCCTAGGGCGGTAGACGCGCCATGTTGCCTTGTGAGCAACTGGTGCTCCCCCCCCCCCCCGTTGTATCTTCATTCACTTATTTTTATTTATTCAATAAACAATCTCCACAAAGTTTCGTCTAATTCCAAGAAAATTTATTTCTGCACAAAAATAATACCATGGTAGTTCCGCTGATAACAGCGCGAGTCCGAGTTAGTTTTGTCACCCCTTGCAAATTAGAGTCCAAAACAAGACCAAAAGTATTTGGAAAGTAGATACGATGGAGACATATCATTAATCCAGCCAGCTGACGGCACCCCTGCGGTCGATCATTGAGGTGGATCACGGGTTGCCTCATCAAGTTATGTCCACCCTGGACGCAGCAATCGCTACTCTCGCGCCAACCCAGCTGAAGCGAATACTGGGATCCATGTCGTCGTCGTCCCCTAGACGCCCCTCCCTGCTTGGCGGCCAACTCTTGCGGCACCCATTCTAGACACAACACCCATTTCTTCTGCGCCGCGTGCCGTTGCCACTTTGGCGACATGACATTCCAGAAGACAACTCATGCGTGGCCTGGTTGGGGGATTAGCTAGGATGCTTCAGGTTCACTCCACGAATGAGGGGGGTGCATGCCTCTATGGATGTTTCTCTCCTCGTGTCACACCATGCCCGCCACCCCTACCTTTTGCAATCACTACCTCTCAGAGTGAGGCCATCGTCGAGGTTGTGACCCCATTACTATAGATTATACCTGAGCTACATAAGCTATCACGACAGGAATCAGAGAATTTCCCATCTGCCAGTTCTTTGCCGTCTGCTAGCGGTCGACACACAAGGTATTTGTCGTCCGCTTGCAAAAAGCAGACGACAAAGAACTGGCTGATGGCAAAGATATGGTCTGCCATTAGAAAGTTCTTTGTCGTCCGCCAGCAGACGGCAAAGGTCCCAAAAGGCAAAGGCAGACAGCAAAGAGACCAGCTGGGCCCCACCGGATGTGTAGCTGGCTAGGCGCGTAACTAACGGTCGTGACCCCCTGGACGTGGAGACGGCAAAGAAGTTACCTAACTAACGGCCGTGCAGCCCCCACCTCTCTCTCTCTCTCTCAAGTGTAGCCGCTGGGCATCTCCCATCCGCGTACTCCCCTCCGTCGCCGCTGGAGGAAGCCGCCGGACGAAGCCCCGGGCGGCCGGCATCGGTGGTGGAGGCCCTTTTCCCTCCCGCGTCAGGATCTGGTGAGGCGGGTCACCCAATCACGTCGGGGGGGGTCTGTCGGATCTGGGTCGCGGCGGGGCGGCGGCTCGCCTGCGGCGACGCCACAACAAGGCGGCGCGGTGACGGGCGGAGGGGCGGAGATGCATGGCTACGTGGAAGATCGGGTGGTGCTGACCCCTTGGCGCGTCCGCGTGGTCACGGCGGCCATGGCTTCTGTGGCAGGTGGTGCGGCGGCGGCGGGATGTGGCTGGTGGTGGCAGCAACGTCCGGCCTGGATCCCGGGACGGCGGCCCAGAAAGGTGGCGGTAGTTGAAGTTCGGACTTCCCGCGGCGACTTGGCGTGGTGTTGTCCCTGCCCAATGCGGATCTATGCGGGCGATCTGGTGCCTTTGGCTCCGGATTGGTTCGGTCAGAGACGGTGACGAGCTCGTGGACCTCTTGGTGCCTCTCGCGGTTTGGCGAGGTGGGTTGGCTGCCCTCCTCCCAGGCTCCAGTGGTGCACACACAGGCAGTGGCCGGTGTGCTAGGGTGCCCATGGTGGCAGTGCTGTTGCGGATAGTCGCCGGATCTGGGCGGCCAGATCTGGGGCTTTGAAGGCGGTCTGGTCGGTGCACAGGTTGTCAGTTGGATGTTCTTGGGACAGATCCAGGTGAAAACCTGGTCTTCGGTCCGTGGCCGGACCAGGAGATGGATCGGGCCTGACAATGTCGATGTGTTATTACCTATTCTGAAGATGGATCGGTGGAAGACGGCGGCGGCAACATCTGATAGTGCGCCGGACCGGTGTGTGTCCCAGATCGGGCAATGGCTTGGTTGGGCCTCCGATTTTAGATGTTAGGCCTTAGTTCGATGTCTATTTGTTATTTGGCTTGGCCAATCGGCACCCTTCATCAAGTAGATAGGAGTAGCGAAAAATATTGCCAAGATGGTGGCTTCAGACTTACTGATGCATTAAATTGTAAGATCTTTATGAATAATTAATAAAATGGCTGCATGCACCGTCCAGATGCAGAGACCGGGGGTCTTCCTCCTTTTCAAAAAAGAAACAGATTGGTGCTCCTGGGATGGAAAATTGAATACGGATATCAGCCAATGGTGTTGCAGTTGAAACCAACCGGACAACTGAACCTGCGCTTCCAATCAACGGGGTGAGGATCAATACACAAGATCGAGGCGGCGTTGCCGAAAGGCGGCACTGGTGTGAATTTTACCAGGAACAGGCAGCCACCCTCGATGCTGTGGTGAACATGCATTTCGTCCTGGATCCGCAGGATGGAACGATGCCCGTACTCAAACTCAGATGATGGGCAGTTATGCTCGTCGTTGAGATGTTGCAGGAGCATGGGAGTTGGGGCGGCAAAGCCACAGTCTTCTAGGCAGAAGCACCGCGCACATGTGCATGAATTCTCGTGATCCGCTCCCTTGACGTAACGTGTCTTGATGGTGCGCCCGTACATGGAGTGGGAGCAAGGTACCTGATTATGATGACAGGGTTTATGAGTAATGCCAAAGGCACAACCACAAGGGAGCGTTCATGGACAAACACAAATATTAGCACTGCTTTATAGGAAAAACTAGATAAACGAAAAGGTGTCATAGCATTAAAGTTCAACAAATGCCCTATGGACAGTCCCATCATAAAGTGCAATCAGCAAGACCAATGCATTGCATAGTTCACAAGTAAGAACTGACCAAGTAAAGAAGAAAGCACGAAGGCACCATATTCCTAGTAAAACAGAACCTCTTTGCTGAAGATGTACAAGACGAATATATCACAAAGTTTAATTTAGTTGCGGCCTCGAGGATAAAGACAAAACTTCTAACACGTCTTTGTGAGCAACTCTCCAGTATCAGGCTACGATCTTGATTTCCAACGCCAGTCACTCAAAGGCCTGTCAAGGATTATCTTTGCAATGCGGATGGTTAGGCTGCTGCTGGTAGTGGGCGAGTTAGAAGAAACTGTTGGCACAAGAAATGGGTTGCTGCCAAGCTCCGCTGGGAAGCCGTCTGAAAGACTGGTGCTTACAATCTGGAAATTTGAAAGCTGTCGCAAACCCAGGGTGTTGCAGTAGAAATCAACCTCACACCTAAACTCGCGCTCCCCCGGCACGGCATGAGGATCAACGCACAAGATGGAGACAACATTGCCAAAAGGCGGCACTGGTGTGAACTTAGCTAGGAACATGGGGCCGCCTTCTTCTTCTTTCATGTGGAGAACTCGCATACTCTGCTGTATCTCGAGGGTGAGACACCATCCAGATGGAAACTCTGTAACTGGTATCTTGTGATCGTCGGTGAGATGGTGCAGGAGCTGGGTGGTCAAGCCGGAGAAACCGCAGCCAGCTTCGGGGCAGAAGCACGGCGCAAGTGGGCATGACTTCTCGTGTTCCTGTCGCTCGAGGTAACGCGTCTTGACGGTGCAACCGTATATGGAGTTGGAGCAAGGGGCCTGGATAGACTCCAGGATGTGGTCGATCGCTATGCAACGGTTGTAGCCTCCAGTGATGGCACAAGCGTGGCACTTGTTCTTGTTCTTGAGCTTGTCGTGGCAAGACGAACATATCACATGCCCAACCGCACACTGCATTGTATCACAAAACAAATGCACCACGCTTTAATTGTTATTAGATTTTGCTTGTGAGAAACCTATGGCTGATACATGCATGTGGTAAAAACATTTGCATAATTAAGCAGCGTACATGTTTTCAAGTTTTTCTAAGAAAAACTGGTGTTGGTCAAAGGATGACTTTGTTAAGCGTCAATGGAACAATAACACAATCACGTAGAAGTGTTTGACAAAACATAATATCTCATGGTGTGCAAGGTATTACAGTGTTTGGGTTGCCATAGTTTCTTGCGTGGGTGCACCGAGCTGGGGTGTAGAAAAATCACTGTCAGTTTGATTTTATACCCTCACCTCCATGTCTAACAATATCTCTACCTGAACTTCTAGGCGTTTTTGCTAAAAGAAAAAAGAAAACCATGGAGAAAACCCTTTGTCGAAATTAATAAAAAGAAACATGCCATCCAATTCCCCAATGCTACGATATTCCATAATTCGATTTTAACTGGGCGATCTATGCTCACGAGTTGTATCTGAACTTGTACAGTGCCCTTTTTAGAGGGTTGAAAAAACGGAACCCTAGGAAGAACATGGCAACCCAAATACCTAAGGCGTCGGTGGATCTAGGCGAGGTCAATTTAGAATAGATTAGGGAGAAGGCAGATGGCGTGGATGACCTGGAAGACGGGAGGCCTGAGCGGGTGGTAGCAGACGGTGCAGTCCAGCGCTTCGAGAGCGATGGTGCCGTCGCCAGCGACGGACCCCTCCTTCCCCGTTCTCCTCCTTTTCGTCTCCATCATCGGTTCCTCCGTGGACCTCGTGCCCGTCGCCTCGATTCCGTCGCTCGACATCGGCTGGGGTTGGAGCCTCGGAGGAGGCAAGCAGCCGGAGAGCGCTTATGGGCCGGCTCCTCACGTGGGCTGTTGTGGCTTATAGTTGACTGCGAAAAAGGCAGCGTCTAAACTGGTCAGTTGAGATCTTCTTCACCTAAAAACAAACAGTTGAGATCTTCTACAAAAAAAACTGGTCAGTTGAGAAAAGAGGGAGACCCGCTCAAACAAATAATAAAAAGAGAAAAGAGGGAGACCCGCTCAAACGTTATTTGCGAGCAACGTTCTCAGATAACGACACCTCTGGAAAAAAAAGATGTGTGGTCGTCATCATCGTTGAATCCAACCGCACAGGGTTAGACTACGGATTTTCGCCTAAAAATGATTTTCGAGCAATCTTCAGGCAGTGCTTATAACAAGGAAACAATGCGCAAAGATGACCATTAATAGGTACAAACGCATGATACCTAGTGTTTCCACTAAAGTCCCTATACTGGGGGCACACTACCAAGCCCGAATCACCTTGGGTTGTCATTCCAACTTCCAATGATGATGTCACTATGAGAGATCACTGAAGCGGAACTCACAAATAACCTGAGTTGTCACCATGAGTTTTGTAACCTCGCCCACGAATCCATCACAGATCCAGTAGATTGCGTCGCTCCATCTCCTTCGCCTCCACTACTCTATCAAAGATGCCTCGAATTCCCTTTTAATATCTTAGTCATTTCTCAAAATACTTGTCAAAAATATCGACAACACACAATTAAGGAGTTGGAAGCCTCCGACTGCGGCGAGTTCGGCTGGGAGGGGGGTGGGGGGCATCACCACCGGCGAGGAGGCAGCAGCGGTAGGGAAGGAATTCCTGGGGAGGACGAGGACGACAGCCGACAACGTCATCATCATCTCTTGCTCCTCCTCCTATAATGAGACATAAGGTGTCAGCAAAAAAGTTAAGCTAAGCTTATGTTTATAGTTAGGCTTTGTGTTGAATTATTTTGAGTGCTATGCTTAATTTTAATATTGTTATGCTTGGGAGGTATTTTGTTTAAGCTATGTTTCAATGATTATCTCAAATTAAGAAGCTGGAAGCTTCTTTTAATATCAAACTGGAGTTCAATTTATGAATTTCATATTATGAAGAGGAATGTTCGGATGTATGCACTACACAGGGGAAATGCAGGTCAAATTGTTTTACGAGTTTTTAGGTTTTGGGAATCGATTAGAATGTAGCCTCCTTAATTTCAGAATTTTTTTGGTATTGAAGTTTTCGGCCTGGCTTCATGGGCTTTTAGGTCTTGGGATCAATTAGAGACACTTTCAGATCCCTTGATGTTATTTCTTACCCCTTCACTTTCTTCAATATGTATACTTGTTGTAGGACCGTTTGAATCAAGTTTTGTCACTTCTCATTTTCGTTAACCATGATCAACATCAGCATTGAAAGATTTAGTAACATTCACTAGCTCGCACTTCCTGTATAGTCCGAAGGTTAAACACCAACAATTCAGCATGGATATAAAACCGACATCCCGAAAGTTCTTCGGGAGAGTTCCATCTTTACAGATTCAGTGGTTGACTTCGACAAAGAGATGTGCTACAGATTCACTGGTTGACTTCGAGAAAGAGAGTTCCATCCCGAAAGGACGACGACTTGACACAAAGGGATGATTGTGCAGCTCATCGCATATAGCTGCTGGGATTGAGGAAAAGTGGTGGCGACAACACATTAGTGACTTCGAGAGTGGTGCTACTCGACCACCCGTTCTCGAGCTCCGGGGTGAAAACCTAAGTCTGACCCGAGTTGGGTACACTTGGCAATGGCGATGTTTTACGTCGTTACCTTGTCAAAGGCATTGCTCGAATATGCTCAGACTAATTCTTCAGGGTGAAAACCTAGATCCTGGCGTCGGATGGTCAGATTCGGTGACGACGGCGCTTGAGCGTTGCTCCCTTCCTGAAGGCGTTGCTTTTGAAGTACCTCGTCGTCTGTGTGGGTCATTGCTACCTCTTGAGCTTGCGTTGGTTTTTCCCTTGAAGAGGAAAGGGTGATGCAGCAAAGTAGAGTAAGTATTTCCCTCAGCTTTTGAGAACCAAGGTATCAATCCAGTAGGAGACAACGCAACAAGCCACCGAATACCTGCACAAACAAACACCAACTTGCACCCAACGCGATAAAGGGGTTGTCAATTCCTTCACGGTTATTGGCAAAGTGAGATCTGATATAGATGGATAAACGGTAAAGTAATATTTTTGGTTTATAGATCGGAAAGTAAACGATTGCAAATAAAGTAAATAGGAAACTAGAATTGTAGATCGGAAACTTATATGATGGAAAATAGACCCAGGGGCCATAGGTTTCACTAGAGGCTTCTCTCAAGATAGAAAATAATAGGGTGGGTGAACAAATTACTGCCGAGCAATTGATAGAAAAGCGCAAAGTTATGACGATATCTAAGGCAATGATCATGAATATAGGCATCACGTCCGTGTCAAGTAGATCGAAATGATTCTGCATCTACTACTATTACTCCACACATCGACCGACTCCTGCCTGCATCTATAGTATTAAGTTCATAAGAACAGAGTAACGCATTAAGTAGGATGACATGATGTAGCGGGGTAAACTCAAGCAACATGATGAAAACCCCATCTTGTTATCCTCGATGGCAACAATACAGTAGTTGTCGGTTCCCCTTCTGTCACTAGGATCGAGCATCGCAAGATTAAACCCAAAGCTAAGCACTTCTCCCATTGCAAGAAAAACCAGTCCAGTTGGCCAAACCAAATCGATAGTTCGAAGAGACTTGCAAAGATATCAAATCATGCATAAAAGAATTCAGAGGAGATTCAAATAATATTCACAGATAATCTCATCATAAATCCACAATTCATCGGATCTCGGCAAACACACCGCAAAATAGTATTACATCGAGTAGATCTCCAAGAACATCGAGGAGAACTTTGTATTGAGAATCAAAGAGAGAGAAGAAGCCATCTAGCTACTAGCTATGGACCCGTAGGTCTGTGGTAAACTACTCAAGCTTCATTGGAGAGGCAATGGTGTTGTGTAGAAGCCCTCCGTGATCGAATCCCCCTCCGGCAGGATGCCGAAAAAGGCCCCTAGATGGGATCTCACGGGTACAGAAGATTGCGGCAGTGGAAAAGTGGTTTCATGGCTCCCCTGGTTGGCCTTGGGATATTTGAGAATATATAGGCGGAAAGAAATAGGTCAGTGGAGTCACGAGGGGCCTACAAGGATGGGGGGCGCGCCTCCTGACCTTGTGGCCGCCTCGTAGCTTTCCTGACGTGCACTCCAAGCCCTCTGGATGTCTTTTGGTCCAAGAAAAATCATCGCAAAAGTTTCGTTCCGTTTGGACTCCGTTTGGTATTCCTTTTCTGCAAAACTCTAAAACAAGGAAAAAACAGGAATTGGCACTGGGCCCTAGGTTAATAGGTTAGTCCCAAAAATCATATAAAATAGCATATTAATACTTATAAAACATCCAAAAAAGATAATATAATAGCATGGAACAATAAAAAATTATAGATACGTTGGAGACGTATCAGTCATCCCCAAGCTTAATTCCTACTCGTCCTCAAGTAGGTAAATGATAAAAACATAATTTTTGATGTGGAATGCTACCTAACATATTTATCCATGTAATTCTCTTTATTCTGGCATGAATGTTCAGATTTGTATGATTCAAAACAAAAGTTTAATATTGACATAAAAACAATAATACTTCAAGCATACTAACAAAATAATTATGTCTTCTCAAAATAACATGGACAAAGAAAGCTTATCCCTATAAAATCATATAGTCTGGCTATGCTCCATCTTCATCGCACAAAATATTCAAATCATGCACAACCCCGATGACAAGCCAAGCAATTGTTTCATACTTTTGATGTTCTCAAACTTTTTCAACTTTCACGCAATACATGAGCGTGATCCATGGACATGGCACTATAGGTGGAATAGAAGGTGGTTGTGAAGAAGACAAAAAGAAGGAGATAGTCTCACATCAACTAGGAGTATCAACGGGCTATGGAGATGCCAATTAATAGATATCAATGTGAGTGAGTAGGGATTGCAATGCAACGGATGCACTAGAGCTATAAGTTCATGAAAGCTCAAAAAGAAACTAAGTGGGTGTGCATCCAACTTGCTTGCTCACGAAGACCTAGGGAAATTTAAGGAAGCCCATCATTGGAATATACAAGCGAAGATCTATAATGAAAATTCCCACTAGTATATGAAAGTGATATCATAGGAGACTCTCTATCATGAAGATCATGGTGCTACTTTGAAGCACAAGTGTGCTAAATGGATAGTAACATTGCCCCTTCTCTCTTTTCTCTCAATTTTTTTATTTTTGGGCCTTCTCTCATTTTTTTGGCCTCTTTTTTTCGTCCGGAGTCTCGTCCCGACTTGTGGGGGAATCACAGTCTCCATCATCCTTTCCTCACATGGGACAATGCTCTAATAATGAAGATCATCACACTTTTATTTACATACAACTCAAGAATTACAACTCGATACTTAGAACAAAATATGACTATGTGAATGCCTCCAGCAGTGTACCGGGATGTGTAATGAATCAAGAGTGACATGTATGAAAGAATTATGAACGGTGGCTTTTCCACAAATACGATGTCAACTACATGATCATGCAAAGCAATATGACAATGATGAAGCGTGTCATAATAAACGGAATGGTGGAAAGTTGCATGACAATATATCTCGGAATGGCTGCCATAATAGGTAGGTATGGTGGCTGTTTTGAGGAAGGTATATGGTGCGTTTATGGTACCGGCGAAAGTTGCGCGGTACTAGAGAGGCTAGCAATGGCGGAAATGTGAGAGTGCGTATAATCCATGGACTCAACATTAGTCATAAAGAACTCACATACTTGTTGCAAAAATCTATTAGTCATCGAAACAAAGTACTACGCGCATGCTCCTAGGGGGATAGATTGCTAAGAAAAGACCATCGCTCGTCCCCGACCGCCACTCATAAGGAAGACAATCAATAAATAAATCATGCTCCGACTTCATCACATAACGGTTCATCATACGTGCATGCTACGGGACTCACAAACTTTAACACAAGTATTTCTCAAATTCACAACTACTCACTAGCATGACTTTAATATCACCATCTTCATATCTCAAAACAATCATAAGGAATCAAACTTCTCATAGTATTCAGTGCACTTTTTATGAAAGTTTTTATTATATCCCTCTTGGATACCTATCATATTAGGACTAATTTTATAACCAAAGCAAATTACCATGCTTTTTTAAAGACTCTCAAAATAATATAAGTGAAGTACGAGAGTTCATCAATTTCTGTAAAATAAAACTACCGTTGTGCTCTAAAAGATATAAGTGAAGCACTAGAGCAAAAATTGCCTAGCACAAAAGATATAAATGAAGCACATTGAGTGTTCTAATAAATCAGGATTCATGCGTGTCTCTCTCAAAAGGTGTGTACAACAAGGATGATTGTGGCAAACTAAAAAGCAAAGACTCAAATCGTACAAGATGCTCCAAGCAAAACACATATCATGTGGTGAATAAAAATATAGCCTTAAGTAAAGTTATCGATAGACGAAGACGAAAGAGGGGATGCCTTCCGGGGCATCCCCAAGCTTAGGCTCTTGGTATCCTTGAATATTACCTTGGAGTTCCTTGGGCATCCCCAAGCTTAGGCTCTTACCACTCCTTTTTTCATATTCCATCAAATCCTTACCCAAAACTTGAAAACTTCAGAACACAAAACTCAACAGAAAATCTCGTAAGCTCCGTTAGTATAAGAAAATAAATCACCACTTTTGGTACTGTTGTGAACTCATTCTTTATTTATATTGGTGTAATATCTAATGTATTCCAACTTTTCCATGGTTCATACCCCCCCCCCCC